>NC_137820.1:10945093-11060093 GCF_963921795.1 Nannobrachium achirus | reverse complement strand
GAGAGGATTATGTGAGGTTAAAAGTAGGGCTGGTAGAGACTAGGGGTGACCCCGAATAGTCGACTAATCGATCGAAACAGCACCTAGTCGAATGGCAATATCTTAGTCGATTGAGGGGGGGTGGGGGGGCTGTTGGGGTGCTTAATGTCCGATGATTTAACATATACTTTGGTTTCTCGCAGCCTACTGGCTGCTTTCAATCAATCAATGAGGCACAGCCCTGTCTGTGTGTGTGCTTTGCGTAGACTCCACAGAACCTGCACAGCTGTGTTAACACTCAATCAGGCTCCGTCACTTTAAACAAGTAAAGGACAAAACTAAAGTAAGCTGCAGGATCTGGCTATGACCTACCCACTCCACACCGAGCAACATGTCAGATAAAAGTAAGTTGGCTTAAGTCCATTATGTAATGTCCATACTCCCAAAAAGCGACGCGAACGCTCACGTTGTTGTGTTTAAGCTCTCCTTTCCTCTTTCTCCCGACGCGTTATGGGGTCTGTTTTGTAAAATGAAATCCAATCGCTGTCTCTCTGTCAGGCTCAGCGCAGTCTGTGCAGTGTGCAGCGTCTCGTGGATAGATGCACAGATATTGGTGTCCTATAGAAATGTGTGACCGGCGACCGCATCGCCTATACAGTAGTTGCATGGCTGTTACACACAGACATCGGAGTCTGGTGCTTTAGCTTCTAAGTGAATACACTTTACACCTGCTATAGGCCTACTTATTTTAGTATTTTGTTATTTAATTCGCCTTATATAATTGAGTTACTTTATTTATTTTAGAAATATTATTTCGTTGTTGTTATTGCTGTATTTATTACTATTCTTATAAGGCCATGATAATAAACCTTGGCTTAAATAATGAATGAGCTATCTATTAAAACAAAAGTCAAGAAGACATGTTATTTAAATGAGTGTTTCACCTCTGTTGTTTATACGCCATTGTAAAAGAAAGGGGTAAAAAAAAAAAAAAATTAATAATAATAAAAAAAAACGGGCCATAGTCGACTAATATTCGACTATCAACACACTGACTAAAATCATAGTCGACTATACAAATCCTTAGTCGGGGACAGCCCTAGTAGAGACAGAGATAATGAATAATTATTATTAGAGACAGGCAAATAGCAACACGGAGGCCGATGGAAAGAAACTTTGAAGGGAGGACGAGAAAGAGCCAAGTGGCTGGGATGATGTGATATATTATAACCATGAGGTTAGAGAAGTTAGGCTGTGGCCAGAATTACTAACATAAAGTCCCAAGGCCAGAACAATGTGGGCAGATAAGTGAATGAATGTGTGTGAGAGAGAGAAACCCTCAGTCCCTGTGCAACTACCCTAGACCATTTGTGTAATTGTGAGTGGACAACATCCAAGCAATTTGACCTTTCTCACATCGTCAACGCTGTTTACTTTTAATTAATTCTCTATTCAGAGATGCAGCATTAGCATGCAAGGCTCTTAGCTGTTCACTCAGGGAAAGCTAAACATAATGCTTTAATGATAATGTGACACAACACATACACTAATGGGTAGAGCAGCAGTGAAAACCCAATGACCGGAAAAAAAAACAATGGAATTAAACCTTCACACAGCTGTTTTGAATGGCATGAAATTAATTTGTCATAAATGTTGTTGCCTTTGTTGTTGTCAGAGAGTACTACTTTTGGCAGAACAAATACATCCTATATTAAAATTGGCTTAAGGGAGGACTGGTGGGCGGCCTGCCTCTTAAATAATGTATCAACTCAGGCGACTTTTCCTGATAATGACCGAAATCTTCCAAAAGAAATGTTCAGGCATTGTAGTTCTTATGCATTTTGTAGCGTCCCAGGGGTGAAAAGGGGGTTACTTTTTGCCAGCATTCCGAGGGTACGGGTAGTGGGGATTCTGTTCTTATTCGTGTTATTATTTGAATGAATGCATCGTGGATTTGTGTCATGTATGATTAATGTAATTTGGGTATGTCACTCGTGGTGCAACGTGGCCTTCAAATCTAGCCCTGCATTGCGCTGATCGGAGTAATGGTCAAGTGTTAAACACTGCTGTAGTGCCTCATACAGTATGTGTTTATTTTTTTTTTTACTATTTCACGGCAGACCCCTGAACAGTGTTTGTGGTGCGTTTGGTGCGGATTGGAGCAACGGTGTGCTTGTGGCCCCTGGGAGCCCCTGACATGGCAGTCACACCAGGGGGCACTAACCTCGCGTCACCATGACTTTCCAACCTCAGAGGAAAGCCTGGTATTTGTTTTAAACGGTGTGATCCAGTGTAGGCGTGGCCTTAACTGGAAACAGGCAAAAGAAGCGGCGTCGCTTTCTTTTGGTCCCCCCTGTTTGTTTCCCCCAATCCATATTTAAATGCTCGAGAAGTGTAGTCTTGCCAGTCGCTACGAGTTGGACTAAAAGATGGATATATACCAAACAAACTTTTCAAAAATAAGCAAAACTACGCAGCATCAAGGGTTTCATTGGGTAGGCCCTAAAAGTACGTCATTGAGCGCGGGGAATTATTTTGGGTTGAAAGTGATTCCGGTTTGGTAGTTCCGGCCAAAGTGTAGTCTGTATGATGACAACAAAATGACGTGGGTTGTTTGACGCTCCCAACCGGATCAGAAATCCGAAATGCTACTAATCCCAGACCACATATGGCCCCTATAGTGTTACTATGGTCATGGCACACCCCTGAACAATGTGTGTGCGCCAAGTTTGGTGTGCAGATTGGAGCAATGGTGCACCTGTGGCAGCTGGGAGCTACACGTGGTCCCTGGTATAGCTATTCTGATAGCAGTCCCCTTAACAGAGTGTGAGCCAAGTTTGGTCCGGATGTTACGTTTGTGACGTCTGCAGTCCGTGGTGCGTAGGGCTGTCACAATTATTACATAATCGCCTAATCGTGATTATTTGACATTATCGCAATTATTTTGTCATAATCGTCATAATCGTGAATGCTGAAAAATGTCAGAAATAGTGTAAATAGCAGATCTACAAGCTCACAACGCGTCGCATCGCGACGCGTTGTGAGCTTGTAGATCGGCTATTTCCACTATCAATGTTATTTTTTAAGTAGTAAGTCGTCAAATATGTCAGTAATGTATTTGTGTGTTTAGGTTATGTATCATATCTGCCATGTACAACTTCAAAGCCTAAAAGCCAAACAGAAATGTAATTATCAATGACAAAAACACAATTAAATCGTTAATCGCCAATTATTTGAATGACAATTAATCGTCATGTAAAATGTCATATCGTGACAGCCCTAGTGGTGCGCGTACGAGCCACCCTCTATTTTAATATAGGATGTTATTTTGGGGGGAAACCATAAGCGATAAGACTATACCCCTTCCCTTCTGTGCTGAGTAGTTGAGTTGGTGTAGGTGTGTTTGAGCTGTCAAAGCTGTTAATAAAAGAGTTCTTCCTAAAAAGTCAGAGTCATGGCTTCTCCTTGCGAGGCAAATTGCGCCGGTCATCACAGTATCTAATTTGGAGCAGATGTCAGTGTTATTTTAACAGGATGTCAAGGGCAGGGAGAGCAAAACAAGTCCCAGAGTCAGAACCATATACCACATAAATTATGTTACAGCTTCGTGTAGTTACCAGTTAGACACTAAAACAATGCATTATGGACTTTTAACTTGAAGACGTGGCATTTTGGCAACGGCGGGCACGCACAGTACACACACACACGCGCGCGCACGCACGCACGCACGCACGCACGCACGCACGCACGCACGCACGCACACACACACACACACACAGAGCACGTGCACACACAATTTACAATTTAGGCATTTAGCAGACGCTCTTAATCCAGAGCGATTTACAATAAGCAAGGTAATTATTACCTAATTACATGTATTTGGCCACGGACCCCCATCTCAAAATATGTTGTTCCAGGGACTCAAAAATAGCCGATCTACAAGCTCGCAGCGCAGCACTCTCTGCTGCGCTGTGAGCTTGTATATCTGCTATTTTTCAATAGCTAAAGCATGAAATAATTCCAGGTCTTAAAGGAGTAGTTCACCCCCAAAATGACTTTTTTTCTATTAGTCACGCCATGGAGACTAGAGTTCAATAATATTTTTAGTTTTTTGTCGCATTCCTAAGACAAAAATGTGATAACAATAAATGTACCCCCATTCGTTCCGGATGGGGACCAGTTTTGAAACGGGTCCCCATCCGGAATCAATGGGGGTAAATTTACTCGAATCAAATTTTTGTCTCAGGAATGTGACAAAAAACAAAAAATATTATTGAACTCTACTCTCCATGGCATGAGTAATCAATAGAAAAAAAGTCATTTTGGGGGTGAACTACTCCTTTAAATGGGTTGAGCAAAACGCAAGGCCAGCCACAAGCCGAGTCCTCTCCAACCATAGTAGGGAAAACAATATTGCGTACAGTACATTAGTGTCATGGCTTGCTGTTCCACAAAGATCCCATGAGAAAACATAGTTTATTGTTAACCTATTATAGAGGCCTGGTTTTCCTCCAAGATTTGTAATCTTCTTTGAGTTGTCAGATCACAATGGTTCTTTTTTTTTTTACCCATTTTTTCACCCAGTGCCAATTGCCTATGTAATCCTGGGCTCTGCTCTCCCTCTGCCACGCCTGGGGAGACAACGGACTGACCTCATGCTTCCTTCAATGCATGAGGAGTCCAAGTTGTTACTTTTCACCTGACAGGGGGGATTTCCCCAGGATGGACATATAGCGCGTGGAAGGAACACGTTATTCCAACCAGTTCCTTTCCCCTCCATCAAGCGCCCCGGCTGGCCAGGGGAAGGCATTATTGAGACCAGGATTACTGCATGTTTTTGTGAGGGTATCAACCCTAGGAGACACGGGGAGAACATGCAAACTCCACACAGAAAGGCCCTATCGCCGACCCCACCTAGGGTGTGGGAGCTGATGACGTGGAGGGAGGAACACGCCCCCAGCGCCCACAGCGTCCCCCGGCGGGAATCGAAACCCAGGACTTTCTAGCTGTGAGGCGAAGCGCTAACCACTGCGCCACCGTGCCCCCAGATCACAATGGTTCTGGTGCTGTGTCTGCCTGCTTCCATCCGGAAAAACCAACAAACAAACACACACACACACACACACACACACACACACACACACACACACACACACACACACACACACACACACACACGCGCGCACACACACGCGCGCGCACACACACACGCCACTCACACACTTCTTGACCCCAGAGGCACCTCCTTTGGAAACAGCAGGGGACACTATTCATTACGCAGTGCAGTGTCTTCAAGTATGTGAGATCGCACATTGATTCTCACTCGTTATACTCTCTTAAGTCTGCCTCACCCTGGAAAAGCTATAGGCCAAGGGCACGCACGCACACACACACACACACACACACACACACACACACACACACACGCACACGCACACGCACACGCACACAGGGCACAGAGAGACAGAGAGACAGAAGGACAAGCGCACATACACTCAGTCGCTCACGTTCGTTTAAATTCTACCAGCGGATAGATGTCTGATGTCTTTAATTGGCCACTGGAGGGCTCCTTTTTTCTCGCTCTTTTCCTTTTATTTAGCTGGATCTCAGCTTTAGCGTAGCCTCGCCAAGCACACAGCAATGGCCTGTAATTCCCGCTTGACTGCTTATTAACCCATTTTAGGCCTAGAATTATTGAATGCTTTAACCAGTGAAAAATAGCAGATATACAAGCTCACAACGCGGCACCGAGTGCCACGCTGCGAGCTTGTAGATCTGCTATTTTTTGAAAAAGTTGTGAAAATGTGTGCAAATCTTTGAATATATGTATTTTCAAAGCGAATGTTTGTAACTCAAATTTTGCTTCTGGGGGGTCCCTGGAACTAGATATTTTGAGATGGGGGTCCGTGGCCAAATAAATTTCATTTTGGGGTTCCTTCACATGAAAAGGTTTGAGCAACACTGACATAGTAGTCTCTCAAGAACAGACTAACTGAGCTCCAGTTAAGTGAAAAGGACCTTTTCTTTGACGATGGCTGGCCAGATTGCTGACATAGAAACATAGGTTTTTCAAAAAACCTTAGAAGGATTCAAAAGACACTTATAGAATCGGGTCAAGGGGCATCAACAAGCTTGCATCAATTTTTCAAAAATAGCAGATCTACAAGCTCGCAGCGCGGCACTCGGTGCAGCGCTGTGAGCTTGTATATCTGCTATTTTTCAATATTTAAAGCATAAAATAATGATACCCAATAATGTGTACCCGTTCTAAGTGGGTTAAACCCCTAACCCTCTAAGAATAACGATACTGGCTTCAGATTTGTCCGTGACAATATATTCCACAGCTCTACAGAATAATATGAATTTAAATTGCTTCATGAGCAGCAGCAGCAAGTTTGGCATCTTGAATTAATTTCCCTGCTGTGCACCAAAACTTCTGCATCGGCACCGACAGTTTTATAACTTTAAAATATCTTAGCCGCAAACTACTTGGTATTCAGTTAAGGCCCATAATATCCCTTTCCAAATCCACACACGCCTTTTAAAACAGTTCACTTATCTACCCCAGATGGTATTATTTTGTTTTTTAATATACTTAACTCTCTTATAGCCTACAGCAGGGGTCTTCAACGTTTTCGGGCCAAGGGCCCCTTAGCTGAGAGAGAGATGAAGCAGGGACCCCCACAACCTCTTCATAGATTCCATATAGTTTTGTCGTTTAACAGCACGATCATCAGTCTATGTTGGATTCATGTCAATTTGTGTTTTCAGATATTTAACCACTTGAACCATCAATACTTAACTTGACATTTCACTCTTTCACTTTTTTTTTTTAAAGATTTGTTTTTGGGCTTTTATGCCTTTATTTGACAGGATAGTAGACTGACAGGAAATGGGGAGAGAGATGGGGAATGACATGTGGCAAAGGTCGTCCGGATCGGGAATCGAACCGGCGACGCCAGCAGGCATCATAGCCTAGTATATGGTACTCGCCTTGACCACCAGGCCAGCGGGCGCCCCAGTCTGCTCTTTTTTCCCTCCACTCCAAACGGCTTTGCCAAAAATAGACGATCTACAGTACATGCTCACAACGCCTCGTGCTGCGAGGCGTTGTGAGCATGTAGATCTGCTATTTTTGACTAAAGTTCTCCGGATATGGACGCTAGGGTTAAGTGGTTACCATATATAAAAAAGGAGAAAAAAAGATTCTATCTCACAATGATTTGGAGGACCCCCTGTAGTAACTCTGAGGACCCCCTAGGGGTCCCAGACCCCCTGTTGAAGACCACTGGCCTACAGTATATGTATATTATCTGTATTTATTTATTCTGATAGATTCACAGCACAGGGTTGTCCATATGCCCTCTGATTGCTCAGTCACATTTGTACTTGAGTTAAAGTACTGGAGTACTTGCTTTTAAAAAAGTTCATTTCCTTTTTTTTAAATCAAATGCATTGCTGTACAGAAATTGACACATTTTCCAAAATAAGTAGTAGTGAAAGTAGCAGATCTATAAGCTCACACAGTACCGTTTCCCTTTTCAGAAATGTAGTGGCATCAAATTCAATTCAATTCAAAGAACTTTATTTTCCTTTCGGAACTTTGTTTGTGCAGTGGTTAAAAAGACAACATACATTCACAGTACAAAAAAACAAAATAATCCCAACGGTAAAAGCACTATGTTTAAAACTAGTTCTTAAAAGCATAGTATAAAAATATATAGGAGCCCATGTGTAAATAAATACAAGTACAGTAATTGTCTTCCAAAAAATATAAACAAATACAAGTACTGATACTAAAACATTTAGCCTACTGTAAGTAAACATACTTTATTACTGTCCATCACTGCCAATATGATTGGAAATATCTTCATAAAATCAACACCTGACACCTTCATTCTTTGAGTGATATCACCCCTTACTAACTTGGTCTGCGTTGGCTTCCATGCCACAGACAATAATGTCATCACCATAATGTCTCGGTGGCGCAGTCGGTATCCAATCCAATTTATTTATATAGCACATTTTATAAACACAGGGTTTCCAAATTAAGTGCTGCACAATAAAAGGTACATAGCTGTGAGGCGCTGTTGCCTGCACAGCCCATAGCCTACGTGGGGTTGGCGAAAGGGCCTTTCTGTGTGGAGTTTACATGTTCTCCCTGTGTCCCCTAGGGTAGATACCCTCACAAAAACATACAGTAATCCTGGTCTCTATACTGCCTCCCCCTGGCAAGCCGGGGCGCCTGATGGAGGGGAAAGGAACTGGTTGGAATAACGTGTTCCTTCCATCCGTTATGTGCAAACCGGGTGAAAAGCTAGGGGCTTGGACTCCTCATGCATAGAAGTAAGCATGAGGTTAGTCTGTTGCTCTCCCCAGCATTTGATGATGATGATGAGGAAGAAGTTTCTAGATGCTTGGAGCGTTGGCCATGGTGTCGTAGGGAAGGCTTGATTGCCATGCAGCATTCTGGATCAGTTGTAGGGGTTTGAGGGAGCATGCTGGCAGACCACAGAGGGAGTTGTTGTAATTAAGCCTAGAGATGACTGAGGCCTCTGACATTTCATGTTGCGGAATTCTCATGGGAGAATTCTCGTGTGAACGGGGCCTCATACAGTATACATTTTTGCACCTTTTGTGTTGCTGCGATATTGTCGTGCGACACCTCACAGCTCCATGTTGCTCTGGGTAGCGCTGCTACCGTTGGAAATGAACAACTTCCAGCCACTTTGTGTTGTCACTGCCCGTTTGAGCGCACAGTGAGACTGCTGTCAGCCGCAGTTCCTCCCTGAGGATTCCTGACCTGACAAGCCTGCCATCAACTCTATGGCTTTAATCCACTAAACCTCATTTGATTTGATTAGTCTGCTGAGAGAGAGAGAGAGAGAGAGAGAGAGAGAGAGAGAGAGAGAGAGAGAGAGAGAGAGCCATCAGATCGCCAAGACATGGCTTGTGTTTGCCACACAGTGGGTCGAGACCCATTTTCAGGTTGCGGAACCATTTTTATGGGTTGCCACTAAGTACCCCCTTTGTCTAGACACCAGGGGGACTCCAGTCAACTAGAGTTTAAGTTGTTAACAAACTTTGAGCAAACGAAAATTAGTCCTTGCCCGTTGTTTTTTTTTTTTGTGTACCGAGGTGAAAGTATCGGCTCGCAGGATAGTAGGATTTAAGACGTATCATCTCCCAATTTGGGCACTGTTTCAGCATGCATATTAGACAGACATCAGACACACAGACAGACATTCGGTTGTTTATTATGTACTAGGACCTTGCCCGGGGGTGTGCACAGTATATGAGGGATTGAATGTAGGAGTCTCAGAAGTAATGTTGGAGAACCCAGAAGTATCAGTCATCTCCAAATTTGGGCATGGTTTCAGCATGCGGCTGTTACTGTTATGTCGGCGACGCATGCGCAGTACAGGCGGCGGTAGCAGTGATGTCAGAAATTGTGGGTACTGTTTTTCACTCATTTATGCCCATATACCGTATGGTGTTCTGTGTCCTATGCCCAATTGCCATACATATATGGTGTTCTTATCCAGGCCAGTATGTGACGTCAGAGTACTGTAGACAGAGGCCGGACAGACAGACATTCGGTAGATTAATAGTTAGATGATGTTGAGACTTTGACTGTTGGGTTTTTATTGCTAGTAGTTCAACTTCAGACAATACATTTTCACATTAATTGTCAATTCAATAAAACAGTTTGTGCCAACAGTTTTAAATGAGGTTGTATAATATAATCAAAATTGGGTCTTTAGAAACCATTAGGAACCCACTTTTCACTGATGAATAAGGATTAATTATTAATTCATATGCATAGCTTTAAGGCACTGAATGCTCTATAAACCATTCTTATGAATGTATCTTAGAACATTACAAAGTTTGGCCCAAGTAGCGACGTATCTATCATAATGCATCAGGTGTTCTGTGGTGATTCCCCACTGCCAGCAGGAGTGAATGATAAATGGGGGGTTGCACTTTTTGGACGGTAATTAAATCGTTCCCTCACACCAAGAATAATCAATCAGTCCCTTTAGATGCAAATCAGTGATGTTGAAAGAGAATCACCTACATGCATATACATTATGAGAAGTGAGTGAGTCTGTGAGTCCTGAAACGTTGATCAACCTAGGCTTAAATTCAAATGTCAGCTCAGAAATTCAATTTTAGACAGCATTCTGACAGTAATCTGTCCAATAGATTGTGTAAAAAAGGGCAGCTGCCGACACAATTGAATGAAGGGTAGAATTAACATATTATATTATATTCTTATAATAATGCATACACAATATATTACGTACTCTTGAGAGAATCAAATATTCTCTCCACCGAGAGTCAAGACAGATTTAAAGTTTCCATGACGACCTGCAGTACAGTGGCAATGTATTGCAGTCTGGTAACTAACAGTTAATACATCTGTTTGTGTTTACTCTTCAGACACCAGCCTGCAGACAACACTCCTTGAGCTCTTCTTTGAGTGTTGTGAAGAAAAATGCCAGAAAATGTAGTTTGGCACAAAACTGTTTAATACTTGATGCGACTCCAATCTGAATTCTGAATGTTAGATTAGACTCTGATGTGCTTTGACATAATGTGCCCCAAGATTTAGCCATTTCTGGCAACAGACAGAGTGGACAACCTGTGCTATCTCTCTCTCAGCGATCTCCATCTCTCTCAAGATTGTCCATGGTACTCTGCTGGCAGATTGTATAAATAAAACAAGTGTCTGGACTCAATGTTCAGCTAGTGCAAGAACTACTGAACATCGGCAAGGCACTGCCTAAGTTCTTCATCATAATTCTGTCATTGATATGCCAAAGCCGATGAAAGTTCTATCGTTTGTTTGGAGTATACTGCAGCCTTCAGAACTAATAAACACATTTGTATTCATGATTCACGCATCACGATAGACTGGAAAACTTCAAAACATCACCATTCATCGGATGATATACACAGATTAAAAGCATCCTCAATGAGGACCAAAACTCTACACTCATCTCTTTCTAATTTCTATGAGAATCTGTAAAAGACAAGGGAATTAAGAGCCAATACCCAAACAAACCAACAAACACAAGAACCTTAATGACAGCCAAACAAACCAAATCCTCCCTCAGCTGTTGGAAGACATGCCCACAAACACACCGGAGATCAGGTGGCCGCAGGTCTTTAATTCAGTACAAGATTAAACTCAGTGTGTGTGTGTGTGTGTGTGTGTGTGTGTGTGTGTGTGTGTGTGTGTGTGTGTGCGTGTGGGCGGGCGGGTGTGCGTGTGTGCGTGTAATAATGTATGTGTGTGTGTGTGTGTGTGTGTGTGTGCGTGCGTGCGTGCGTGCGTGCGTGCGTGTGTTAGCTAGTGTGTGTGTGTATGGTATATGTATGTGTATTTTTTGTATGTGCGAGCGTGTGTGTGTGTTGGTCATGTGCAGCAAGCGTATAGTTTGGGAAATGAATGTTTGAGATAAAATGGTTTTCACCCTGCAGTTTCATATTGTTGGCTGCTTGCACCTGGAAACTGTCGGGCTGTGTGCGGTCACCGTAACTATACAGGACAAGGACAAATGGGGGTGGGACATAACGTTTTAGCTTTAGAAACCTGTAACTGAGGCTATCAAACAATGGCCGGGTTTCTCAAAGCGATTTTAGACCTTCGTAGCTCATGCATGGTTGTAGAGACCGAGCCCTGACTGTCATATTCCCGGGTTTACATGGGTTCGGGCAGAGCGAATTATTTAGTCCCCTACAACTACACCAACATTCAGATTTCACAAAGTCCTTAATAAAATCTCACACCTGTCTAAATACGGTAAGGCATTCTATAATTACCCGTATCCTCTGCCACAACTTACTATGAAAGGAAATAAAGAAAAGACTTGAGAGGGAAGGTACTGTTTTAAATCCTATATACTTGGGTGGATGTGAGCTTGTAGATCTGCTATATCTTTCAGAATTCTGGTCTATTTCTGCCGAATGTTTGACTAAACCCTGCTGTGAGCCTGTGACTAATACTCACAGGCTGTGAAAGGCAAATACACTTCAGCTAACGGTCGTCTATATTCAACAAAGTAAAGAAAGAGTGTAGCAGATTGACTTGGTTTCATTTCTCTGATGTATTATTTAAAAGCTTCAGATTGCATTGTAGCTTCTCTAGTATGACTAGTGACACATGCTGTAAAAGTTATATTTTGGGTGCTTAAAAATTCTGTGAAAATGTAATTCTCCATTGCTACTGACACCCCGCATTGCTGTGTTTTAAGAATGTGGAGGAGAGTGGGGTGACACTGGCCTAGCGGTTAAGGAGCAAACCACATAATATAGGATTATAGGCTCGCAGCAGGTTTGATTCCCGAGCTGCGTGTGTCAATCCCTGCATCTCTCTCGCTATGGGGCTGTTAAGTCTGACATCATTTTGTAGGCAGAGGAGAACTTTTGGGGCCAAAAGGCCCCAGCGCCCGTGAATCTTTTTACTATTTTTACTATTTACTAATTTTTCTTCTCTTTGTTGTTGAAAGTAAAGTGGTAGATTTATACTTTAGTCGTTATTTTCGTCTTGGATCTGTTGAAATAGCGAGGGACAGATATTGATAATAAATCTGCTTGGAGGTCTGACTACAAAATGATGTCACGGCTTAAAAGCCCCATATCCTGTCACTCTCCACTGGATGGGTGGTTTCAGAACTTTGTCTCGAACAGCATCCGAACTATAGTTCGGAAAGCCTGTCCCAACTCCAAACAAAAGTTATTTTGTATATAATCTTTCACTGGTATGTCTTTCACATTAACCTTTCCACATAAATGTCTCTATTAAACATAGTCTTGTGCCAACATGACATTTGTACCAGAAATGTACTGGATGTATTTGTGTATTTATTTAACAGTTAATTGTATTTATTTAACAGTTAATAAATACAGCTTTTGACGGGGTGTGCTATTACTTTTCAAAATATACTTACTAATATAGGCACTATTACCCTGCAGCATTGGTCTTTCAGCATTCCTTCCAAATAGACAAAAGCTGTAATGACAACTGAGCTACAAGAGGTGTCGATAAAACATACCAGTAAGACTCCCTAATCGGGAGAAGCGACCGTCAGGTTGTATACACAACCTTTAGAAGGCAATCGTAGCGATTCAGGAGGAAATATGGGAAATGGTACAGATACATGTTGATGACATGACTATAGAGATACTGTGTACCGCTTTGCGTGATTTTAGGGCATAATCTGTAGGAGCAGTGTCCAAAAATGTGTTTTGCAAAAATCGGCCTGATGGTTGCGCTAGATGGGACAGATGCATGTTCATGACATACATGACTGTAGCGTGATTTTGCGTGATTTTACGGCAAAATCTGTAGGAGCAGTGTCCAAAAATGTGTTTTGCAAGAATCGGCCTCATGGTGGCGCTAGAAGAGGGCCATGTGAGAATTGATGGGT
Source organism: Nannobrachium achirus (assembly GCF_963921795.1). Lineage (NCBI taxonomy): Eukaryota > Metazoa > Chordata > Actinopteri > Myctophiformes > Myctophidae > Nannobrachium > Nannobrachium achirus. The sequence goes on along the minus strand of NC_137820.1, from coordinate 11,046,678 downwards.
GAAGGTTGTGGTTTGGCAGGCAAGGAGTGTGTGTGTGTGCAAAATTTGGCATGGATAGGGGCAACGGTGGCGGAGATACGAGTAGGGGAAAAGTGTGACGTAACGTGACTGACTGACTGCCTGACAGACAGCCGGTGGAGGTTTTGATAGTAACTGCGACCTGCCAGTCGCAATAACTCAAATTAATGTTACACAGTATGATTTAACTGATAGGAACTATGCGTGGGAGAGGTTGAGAGAAAGCAGAGGGGGATTTCTGACAATGTTTCGAGCCCAGGCTGCTGTTTGTCAGTGACCTGACAAAAGATGTTTTGACCTGACAAAGTGCAGAGGCGTGAAACTTTGTCAGTAAATATTGGAGCATATTCAGGGTTCTATTCTTTCCTATAACCCAGCATCCCAACCACGGATGTGGATATTATTTCAGCTTCTCAAACCTCAGGTCAAAAATGGTATAACCTGATAGAGCAGAGGCGTGAAACTTTGTCAGTAAATATACCGTAACATTGGAGCGTATTCAGGGTTCTATTCTTTCTCACTGTAACCCTGGCTAACCCAGCATCCTGAAAAAAAAAGATGTGCATATTCTTTCAGCTTCTCAAACTTCAACAGTCTTTACAAATGCATCCACGACAGCAGAGACTGAATGAGAGAGACAGAGACAACAGAGGACAAGTAAAATAAATGAATATTAATTAGACGATAGCACACAACAGGAAGTTAATAATGGGGAAGAAGAGAAGATAGAAAGTGTGCAGAACTGCCTCTTTTAAGATTACATTCCATTGTTATAGAGAAGCAGGGAGGCGGGAATGGGGTTATAATTGGTACTGGTAAAGAATCAGATAACAACACACCTCTATTGTGATAGGCAGACAAAAGCCAAGTTTAATGCAGGAAGTGAGAGACAGAGAAAGTCAGAGAGAGAGCAGGGGACATGTGGGTGGTGATTGACAGTTAAAAGTATGCTGCTCTTCTCGTTCAAGTCAGCATGAAATCAACATTGGAGAAATCTTGTATTCAAAAGGCAATCGGAATTTCATACTTGATTTGTCTGTGACATATTGCCACATAAATACTGTAGGAATTGAGTTTGTGATATCCTGTGAAGCTTAAATTCTCATCACGCTTCCATTATTACAAGCTGTCAGTACTGCTAGATATTGGGTACATTGTGATGATCATATGAAAAATCCTATCTTATGGACAATTGCTTTTTTCAAGGATGAGATGAGGAGAGGGCACTGAAGAGAAGGAGGATGAGCAAAACACATATTCCCATCTTCTCAAGGTCTGACATCCAGAGACAGGATGCATAGAAGGGGTTGTCACAGTGAAAAATGGATGTATCTTGGCCACTTGTGTTAAAAGTGTTGAAATGTTAAAAGGCTATCCACAAATGGAACGATGGGTACCCAACTCTGAGAACCCACTTGACCCTGTTGTCAATTTCATCTACAAAAAAAAGCGCACCGAGTGCCGCGCTGTGAGCTTGTAGGTCTGCTATTTTTGAAAAAGTCGAACGGTTGTAACTCAAAGTTTGCTTCTGGGTGGTCCCTGGAACTAAATATTTTGAGATGGGGGTCCGTGGCCAAATAAATATTATTTTGGGGGTCCTTCACATGAAAAGGTTTGAGAACCACTGACATAGTCTCTCAAGAACAGACTAACCGAGTTCCATTTAAGTGAAAAGGACCTTTTCTTTGACGATGGCTAGCCAGATTGCTGACATAGAAACATATAGGTTTTTCAAAAAACCTTAGAAGGATTCAAAAGACACTTCTAGAATCGGGTCAAAATTCTAATTTTCACGATTATTCAAAATACACAATAATGTGTACCCTTTCTAAGTGATTTAAGTTGGGGAACAGAAATCACCAGAACGTAGCACTTCATGCAGAGAGCTGATACTGTTGTCTTAGTAATGAGAATTTCTACACTTTTAGAGCCTTGAAAGTGCTGTTGTGTTACCATGGCAACTGCATCATTTACTATAATATCACACGGGGAAACGGTGTGTCGACTGGTGAGGACATTATGAACGCCACAGTGGATCATAAGCCTGTTGAATGAAAGGATCTGTGCAAAAGGAAAATCTCTCAAGTCCATCTTGCTGTCATAATAAGTATTCTATTTTGTCTGTTCATCATTTGAAATGATTTGTTATACCTTCCCCATAACCCCGGGGAGGTGTTTTTAATTTTCCTAAAATGGCTTCTTTTGTTAGCATCGGTAGAATTCATCATTAAATCCAAGGAGCTAGCCACACGAGTAGCCTAATTATATCCCTTGGCATCAATGAGGTTCACCAACAATGCAAACAAGCTCTTTTAGAAACTGTGAAGGACAAATGTAGAAAAGAAAAGTCTTCCCATGTGGCAAGTTTCTGGTGAGGAAAATAACCTGTTAAAATTCTTATATCATCAGCATCCGTTTAATTTTACCTCCAGATTCACAGCCTGTGAAGCCGCTCATGGAAGTATCTATAATCCAAAAAGAGACAGCAAGGAGAAATCTCCACAATAACAGATTGTAGCCCATAGATAAACTATGTGTGTGTACGTGTCTGTTTTGTTACCCATTGCAGGATCACACACAGATTATGGTTTCTAATAGTGAATAGTGACTCACTGTATGTGAAGATCTTAAACCCAGAGGAACAGGAACAACACAACTAACTAACCAGTAAGACTCCTTAATCGGGAGATAGCGACCGTCAGGTTGCATACCCAAACTTTAGAAGGCAGTCGTAGCCAATCGGGAGGGAATATGGGAAATGGGACGGATCCATGTTGATGACATGACTTTAGAGATACTGTGTACCGCTTTGCGTGATTTTATCATTTAATCTGTAGGAGGAGCAGTGTCCAAAAATGCGTTTTGCAAAATTCGGCCTCATGGTGCCGCTAGAAGAGGGCCAGGTGAGAAATCAGGTTGTGAGTTGCCATCCAAGGAGTGTGTGTGCAAAGTTTGGCATCGATAGGGGCAATGGTTCCAGAGATAAGAGTAGGGCCAAAAGTGTGACGCGACGGACAGCCGGTGGAGGTTTTCATAGTAACGTGACGGTCGCAACAAACATACTTCACAGGAACACATGCACGCACACATGCAATCATGCATGAATGCATGCTCAACACCAAAGTTTCTCCTAGCTTTGTAAAACATCTTACGTCTAGGGGAAAATCTAAAGCAGAAAGTGAAACGCTGGGTGGGGGAAGCAAATGATCAATGGTTTACTCTCACTCAACAGCTATTTGAGGTTCCAGCAAGCAAGGCGGGTAACCAAACCAACTACCAGGGGTCAGGTCAGTGTCCAGTGGTAGAATGCTGTGCTTGCACTGGGGAAGAGCATCTAACAGTATGTCTCGCGAACATTTCCTAGATAAGTAAATGGCTTAAAACACATGGACTACAGAGGAAACAGGCAGCATAGCAGCTTACACACACACACACACACACACACACACACACACACGCACACACACACACACACACACACACACACACACACACACACACACACACACGCACGCACACGCACAAATAAGAGAACACATACCGGTACATACAGTAAAAGAGATGAATACAAACATGCATCAACAGGAGATGGAGAATACAACATGCATTTCTCTCTACATTGTTTGAATGGGTCAGCGTGATGGGGGGGGGGGGGGGGGGGGGGGGGGGTGTTGAAGTTTCTCTGTTGCCTTGGTTACCTTGCATCATTTCTGGCTGCTATGGCAATGTATCAAAAGACCATAGCAGGACATAATTATTCAGTGCTGGCTGGGTGGGGAGGTTGGGGGGGGGGGGGGGGGGGGAGTCTATCTTTGGACCTGCAGTGCCATCTCCTCTACTATCGCTTTCAGTTTTAGTTTGTGCCTAAATTAACCCATTTAGACCTGAACGCAAATCTGTGTCACTTTAGATTTGAACCACTTTAAACATTATTTTATGCTTTAGTTTAACAAAAAAAAAAAATAGCAGATCTACAAGCTCACAGCGCGGCACCGATACTTTACCGATTCCCGATACAGTAGGCTACATAGCAAGTATATTAAAAAAAATGCATCACCTTTCAATTAAAGCCATTTATTAATTTATATGCTTCACTTCAAATAACAGAGTGCAGTCAGTGCAACTGAGAGAAAAATGCAATGGCAACACGTGTCTTGTCTTAAGAGTGGCGGAGCAACAAAAAATATTTGCTGGATAAGATTGTGGGATATTGTTTATTTAAGTAAGTATATGGTTATGGGCTTACAATTTATAAGCCAGAGATTCTTTTATTGTTATTTTTAATCTCGTGTCCGATATCCCAATATGACTTAATTAAGTCATATCGAGACCCGATACCGATAAGATATCGGTGCATCCCTAGGTATAGCACAACTACCTCCAATCCACACAGAACATATTTAACACTGCTTTATCCATAGCAAATGCTGATTCCATAATGCCTGGTGGGTGAAATATGCACACGCATTCTTAACTAGGTGTGTTATGCAACTGCAATTTTATATTCAATTGCATCTACAATGAAATGGAGATTTTGTAGAAAGACATATAATCAGCTGATGGCCGGGACATGCTATGATGTTGTGCATGTTATGATGTTATGCATCCTGAAACCCTTTTCAGGATGCACAAGAGCCATATTAAAAGGACAATACAAGCTACAACATTCATGACAATGTACCTCCCTTTCTTTTAGGTGTAATTTGTGACAAAACGTCATTTGTAATATAATTCATCACTAAATGAATCACTAAAAGTAATTATGAGATTTCAATCATCAAAATATCATAATTAAAACAGCGGTTTTAAAGTATTTTGTTAAATAGTGTAGCTGTTCTCTACTGCACTTGCCAAAGGCTAGACAGCTGTGCAGACACTTTGTGAGTATAAAGGGCGTAATCCGTGAGCAAGCACTAACAAGAACTAAGGGGCAGAATGAAGAATGTGTGAAAAGAAGAAGACCGAATCAGCAGAGAGAATGAGAAGAGGGTTCTCTGGAGACGAAAACAGAGGGTTGGAAAAGAAAACAGGAGCGTGTTGGAATGAGGGAAATGAAGAGGGAAAGAAAAAAAGAAAGGGTTCAAGAAGAAAGAAAGACGAGAGCAAATATCACTATCCTCTCTTCTCTCTCTCTCTCAATCTCTCTCCAGGTTTCCAGAGGAACACCAAGACAGTCATGACAGCATGAAAGTAATCCCTGAAGAACACACACAAAGGCAATACACGACAGGAGCTTGGTTTCCCGCCTGTATAGGAGAGGCTAACACCACCCCTCGCTTGGGAACTGCCAGTAACTGAGCACAGGAGGACACACAGACAGACAACACACCCAGCGACTCACACGGACAGCGCACGCACACAGATTAAAGACAAGCCAACGGCACCAGCAGGGGGCTCAGGTACTTCGGACCAGTATGTGTTTAATGTTGATACTTTTGTGAGCATGTGCATTTTGGTGCCATGGCATTGGTCCGAAGGTTCATTGGTCCGAAGGTTCATTAGTCCGAAGGTTCATTAGTCCGAAGGTTCATTAGTCCGAATGTGTTAAGAATACTATGCCTAACTCTAACCCTAACCCCCTAACCTTAACCTCAGTAACCCTAACAAAACTAGGATGGGACGATAAGCGATATTATCGTTTATCATGATAAAAAACACTCACGATAATCGTATCGTGGAGATTTAATATATCGTGATATCGTCCTCCGTCATGCACTGGGATCAATTCACCTTTTATTTACCGAGCTGCATATCCGGTATAATTTAAACCCTGGTGGGTAAAAGGTACTTATAATATACGTACTTGATACAGTCTTTTTTCACTCTCTATCAAATGTCTTTGCCAAAAAATAGCCACTGCGACGCGTTGTGAGCTTTTAGATCTGCTATTTTTTAGCAAATGTTCTGCCCCGGATAATGGATTTTGATTATCGCGATAATATCGTAAATCGCGATTTCTTTTGTCACAATAATCGTGATGTGAAATGTTCATATCGTCCCATGCCTATTCAGGGCTGATCAGATTGGAGGATCAGGCAGACAGCCGGCGTAAAGTGTGCACGGTTAAGGGCACACACTCAGATTACAGTTCAGGAGATTAGAGAGAGGCAACAGCATACCGGAACACAGAATCAATGAAAACCACCTAGCCTTGTACACTACGCACGCACGCACACACACACACTCATGCACGCACGCACGCACTCATGCACGCACGCACACACTCATGCACGCACGCACACACTCACACTCATAGACAAAGACAGCAGCACAGACACTGCTCCCTCCTTCTCTTCTACAGTCCTTTCATAGCCAGCTGGACAGAGGATGATATTTTGACAGTGACTGGTTTGTTGTTGTTCTCTTTCTAACCAATTCCTTCTCTCTCTCTCTCTCTCTCTCTCTCTCTCTCTCTCTCTTTGTCAGGCATTTTGGGAGGCAGAAGCCTTATCGGGGAATCTTCTCCTTTCACTGCTGGACGCTATCTCTTGTCATGTCAGGATTGACACTGCAAAGGAACAGAAACAGCAGCGCTGGTGTTTGGAAAGTGTCCGTGTCATCATTTATTGAGACACATACGGTACATCTGGTGCTGAATTTGTCTCTTCATAATTTACATCAAAGGATGTGAATCTTATTTTGTGAACAACCCTCATCATTAGAAAAGGAAGAGAAGTCAGGAAATGAACGAGAGAAAAGAGCTTTGGACCACGGCTCACGAAGTAGCCTTTGAAACAGGCAAAAACAGACAGAGAATGGACTGAAAGAACCAAGACAGGAGGTTAGAAACACTTGACAGGGAGAGAAGACCCTGAGAGGCAGAAAGGGGGAAGAAAAAAAAATGTACTATTAAGAAGACTTTTGAAAACCAGAGTGGAAACTAGTAGCGAGAAGAACAGAGGCCGGAGGAGACAAGGAAAGAAAAAGGAACGCGGAGACCGAGAGAGAGAGAGCCCAAAGAGAAGAGAAAGAGCCAGAGGCGTTCTTTTCTCGAGAAGTGATGGAACACCTCTCATCTTGCCAGACCACCTCCCCTCCTGTACGCCTCCCCCACCTCCCTCCTTCCCCCTCTCCTGCTCCTGCTCTCTGCTAGTCTGCACGCTTCCTCTGGCTCCGTCGTCGCCTCAGCAGAGCAACAGAGAGACAGAGAGACTCGGCACGGAGAGACTCCACCGCAGAGCTGGAGGAGCGAACAGTTAGTCGGAACGGGAGCCGCGGAAACAAACTAACTCGCTGCTGCTGCGCAAGGCGAGATCCGCGGAAGATGGACAGTGTTCCCAACGCGGAGAGATAGGGGAGGAGGGGGTGGGGGGCAAAAAGACAGACGGACCAAAAAAGAGAGAGAGGAAAGTCAGAAAGGATTGAAGAGGAGGAAAATGGGAAGAAAGGAAAGACAGAACGAGCGTGGAGCTGCGAGGGATCATCACTGAACTGAGGACAGCAGATATTTCCTAAACGTTCAAGACAACAGCTGAGTGTGTGTGCGTGCGTGCGTGTGTGTGTGTGTGCGTGCGCGCGTGTGTCTGTGTGTGTGTGCCTGTGTGCGTGCGTGCGTGTGCGTGCGTGTGCGTACTGTCCCATGCGTTTTGCATGCGAGACGGCCACAAAGCTGTGTAGGAGGAACGGAGAGAGGGAGAATAGGAGTTGGAGCAGTGAATCGATCGAAGGAGAGAAGCATCCACGGGGAGGCAGACAGACTGACAGACAGACAGAGTGTGTGGGAGCGGCGACGGCGAGCACACAGTCTGAATGTGAGACGGATCGGTTGTGACGCGTCGTCTCCCGCGTTCCCGTAAACTACGATCACTTGTGTCGGCTTACGCAGTCAGAGGAGGAGCGCCCGGGGGGGATCCCAGACAGTGACCCGGCAGTGTGCTTGCTAGTCAGGAGGAGGAGGAGGGGGGGTTCCTTCCTTCCCGGAAGACACTGACCAGCCCCGTGTGGTCGCTGCGCGGGGAGGGAGGCGGGAGGGGAGGCAGGGGGGGTGGTGGGCTTGGGACAGTGGCAGGCCCAGGCGTCGGGGCATGGCCATGGGGGGGCCGCATCCCTTCCTCCACCCTGCACCGGGACAGACGCTGGGCCTGGTGGTGGGGGGGCTGGGGGCCATCCAAGGCAGCCGGCCGGCTCTCGGAGCTCCGGCCCTGGCTGAGCGGAGCGGCGGCGGCCGGGGCGGCCGGAGGAGGCGGCGGCGGCGGCGGCGGCGGCACGGGAGGAGAGAGAGGATCTGAGAGAGGCGGGGGAGTGAGGTACTGTAACCTTATTTAACTGGGAACTATAGTTGTACTGACTCTGACCTCTAAGGCAGGGGTCTTCAATGTTTTCAGGCCAAGGACTCCTTAGTTGAGAGAGAGATGAAGCAGGGACCCCCACAACTTTTTTATAGATTCCATATAGTTTCATAGTTTGACAGCACAAGATCAGTGTATTTTGGATTCATGTCAATTTGTGTTTTCAGATATTTAACCACTTGAACGGTCAATACTTAATAAACTTGACCTTTCACTCTGTACTTAGTCTGCTCTTTTTCCCCTCTACACCAAACCTCTTTGCTGAACTGCGAGGCTATTTTTGGCAAAGGTTCTCAGAATATGGACACTAGAGTTCAAGTGGTTAATATAAAAAAGGGGAAAAAAGGTTCCATCACTCAGTTTTAGAGAACCCCCTATAGTAACTCTGAGGACCCCCTAGGGGTCCCGGACGCCCTGTTGAAGACCCCTGCTCTAAGGACCTTTCCAGGGAGGGTTCTCATGTGCGTCTTGCTGTGTCACCCTTTCTTGTTTTTCTTTTAGTTCTTCTTGCACTGACCAGTGGACACTTTTGGTTTGGCTCTGCACTATTAGGTTGTGTTAGTAGTATTGAGTATTTTGCATGTGTTTGACATGGTGGTGAGATACTTGTAGCACTGACTAGCATTGACTGTTATGGACACTTTAGTTTGGCACTGTATTGATAAGTTGTGATTAAGTATTGCTATTTGCTTATTCAAGTATGGCTGTTACACTTATGAGCGTTGACAGTTTTTGTCACTTTTTGTATATATATTCTTTGTTCCCTTTTTTGGTGTATACTTGCTCTTTTACTGTACAATTGTTTTCTTTTCATACTTTTCTGTAACTTTGTAAATATCCTTAAACCATTTAGGCCTAGAATTATTGAATGCTTTAACCAGTGAAAAATAGCAGATATACAAGCTCACAGCGTGGCACCGAGTGCCGCGCTGCGAGCTTGTAGATCTGCTATTTTTGAAAAAGTCGTGAAAATGTGTGCAAATCTTTGAATATATATGTATTTTCAAAGCGAACGTTTGTAACTCAAATTTTGCTTCTGGGTGGTCCCTGGAACTAGATATTTTGAAATGGGGGTCCGTGGCCAAATAAATACCATTCTGGGGGTCCTTCACATGAAAAGGTTTGAGCACCACTGACATAATAGTCTCTCAAGAACAGACTAACTGAGCTCCAGTTAAGTGAAAAGGACCTTTTCTTTGACGATGGCTGGCCAGATTGCTGACAATAGAAACATAGTTTTTTTCAAAAAATCTTAGAAGGATTCAAAAGACATTTATAGAATCGGGTCAAAATTCGAATTTTCACGTTTTTTCAAAAATAGCAGATCTACAAGCTCGCAGCGCGGCATTCGGTGCCGCGCTGTGAGCTTGTATATCTGCTATTTTTTTATATTTAAAGCATAAAATATTGCGTCATAATGTGTTCAGGCCTAAATGGGTTAAACTGCTGTGCTGCCTCCAGGCGACTGATTTCCCCCCTTAGGATAATAAAGGTATCTATCTATCTATCTATCTATCTATCTATCTAGGTGCTCCCTGAGAGTCTGGGTCCTCCTAGGCTCGCTGGCGCTCGTCTTCCTCACCTCGCTCTTCTTCTCCGTCTCGCTCCGCGGGGGCGTCGGGTTCAACTACCTGGAGCCCCCCGGGTGGGAGGAGTCGAGGCGGGTGAAGCTGGTGCCCAGCTACGCGGGCGCCCACCGGCTGTCCGTGCCCGAGAGCCCCCAGCAGAAGACGTGTGCCTGCCCTCGCTGTGTCGGAGACCCCGGGGTTTCGGAGTGGTTTGACGAGAGCTACGACCCAGATATCTCCCCTGTCTGGACCAGGGACAACATTCAACTGCCCTCCGATGTCTACTACTGGTGGGTGGTAAGTAACCCCAATCATAGGTTTTCTATTTACATGTGAATGGGAGTTCCCTTTAACTAACAATGTGTACACTTACGGCAAAAACAGTATATTAAGACATTAAAAGTGTTCACCCAAGGGTACATACTTTAAACCAATGCAAAGAATGAAACGTGAAGAATATTATTTCACTGAATATGATGACATAATTTAGCCATCACATACCAAGTAACAAGTAGTGATCTGAGTCTGAGTCTTAAGGGCTTTGCAGACAGGCACGATTTTTCGCACAGAAAAAACTGACGATTTAACTTTGTTTAAAGAAACCAATGATTCTCTATGACCTCATGCACACCTGCTCTGAATTTGCCGTGCGGCAAGTGGCTGCGGCATTGCGTTTTTTTCCCACCATCGAACCCAGTTCGATTTGTGCGTCTTTTTGCATGCGGTAAAAACTCATTCACTACTTAGTTTTATGACTCCTTTTCGGATCCGCAGTGAGGATTCCGCGCTACATTGCACACCAAATCCAATGCGTTTTAATCATGCAGAAAACGGAAAAAATGCAACGGGCCTGTGTGCAAAGCCTACTGTAAAAAATGTGATACCGTGGGTGTCAATCCTATTCACAATACATAGACCTCTATCGCATGAAAGAGCTACCACTAACTCACAATAAATTGCTAATTATTATTATGTTAATATTATATTATTACTTTAATCTTCATCACTGACACTACATGAAATTGCAACGTTGAAATTCAGTAGTAGCGGAAAAAGAAAACATCGCATGGATGCACCTGGGACGTATCCTCAGTGATGTAGCCCAAGCTCATCGGGGTTTCGGGTCTCGCAAACATCATACCCCTCACCTGGGTGACCCAGCCGGGGTTTATCAAGTCCCGACTTACGTCCCAGTAGCTACCCACGATCAGTCCCACTAGGGAAAGACAGGACCATTCACTCCACCACTCTAGAACTACTCTGCCAAGACTAGGGAAAGAAGTCTGGCGCTTGGAAGGTCTAGGCTCTGTGGATTTACTCCTGTCCGGGCCCCTCCTACCGGTATGTCTCACCATGTCCACTCCTGCTCTCACCAGGTCCAGGACATGTGCGTTGTACCAGACTTAGCCCCAGACATTTCACTCAGGAGTGGTGAATTTTTGAACCGCAGTGGTACTGCAGGCTCAACCGAGTAGTAGCAGTAGTAGGTGTTGTTGCTGCTGTTGTTGTTGTTACTACTATACTAGACTTTAGGCACGGTGAACGTTGTTTTTGTGAACATGAACGTTAAAGTTTTGACACACACTAACTTAATCTCCCAACCCTCCACATCTTTCCCAATGTCATCCCTGATCTGCCTAATCCTTTGTGTACATTATCATCTGTATCCCAGTCACATACTGTACCACGGCATTTCTGTATTTACAGTATGTATTCCTCCAGTCACATACTGTACCACGGCGTTTCTGTATTTACAGTATGTATTCCTCCAGTCACATACTGTACCACAGCATTTCTGTATTTACAGTATGTATTCCTCCAGTCACATACTGTACCACGGCGTTTCTGTATTTACAGTATGTATTCCTCCAGTCACATACTGTACCACGGCGTTTCTGTATTTACAGTATGTATTCCTGGTGGATTTTGCAGAGTGGGCTGCTGGGCGTTTTCTAAGCTTATGTTGCTTGCGTATGGCCTGAGAAGCCAAATTGAACATGTCATCAAAGAGAGAGAGAGAGAGAGAGCACTTAATTAAAGTACTCTGTGTGTGTGTGTGTGTGTGTGTGTGTGTGTGTGTGTGTGTGTGTGTGTGTGTGTGCGTGTGTGTGTGTGTGTGTGTGTGTGTGTGTGTGACTGTGTGTGTGTGTGTGTGTGTGTGTGTGTGTGTGTGTGTGTGTGTGTGTGTGTGTGTGTGTGTGTGTGTGTGTGTGTTTCTTGTAGCATTCATTCATTCATGAGCAACACAGTGTTTGTGCACTAAATGGTTTCATACACTCTTGTACTGTATGCCTGTGAATGAATCTGAGAATACAGTATGTGTGCATCCAGGCACGTGCACACATAGACATCAAAGGGGGCTTGAGCCGACCTCCAAGCTCAGCGCGACGCGTTGCGAGCTTGGAGGTCTGCTATTTTCGATATTTTCACCAAAAGGCCCTTTTAGACATTTCAGCCCCTGCCTCTCTAACATTCTCTGCACGTCCCTGTGTGCATCGTACACACACAGTACACCGTGTGCTTGTGGGTGTGTGAGTGCGTGCTTGTTTAGCCTATATGCATGTGCTGAGTGCTGTGACCACTGTTCTATAGTTCTTGTCCTTGAGCGGCTGCGGCCTGGACTTCTTTCCAGCACTGAAGCCAATGTCCAGCTCCGTAATGGTAGAAAAAGTGCTAACACAGACCAGCAGCTGCCAAGCCATTAGGTCACACTGCAAGGAGGGAGAGGTGAGGTGAGATGATGCATGGATGGGAGGACGGAGACTGAAAGGGAGGCAGAAGAATAGAAATAATGGACAGGAGGTTTACAAAGAGGATGAGAATGGGGACAGGAGAGATGGAAGGAAAGGAGAGTCAGGGAGGGAACGGAATGAGCTGGACAGTAGTTAACAGCTTAAACCCTGACATCGCTAATTTTGGGCTTGACATTATTTTGTAAAAAACATTTCCAAAATAACTGATCAACTAGCTCACAACGGGCAATTTTCGCTATTTCTACGTGTCATTATTTCGACTGAGGGTTAGGTTTAGGGTTAGGTTTTAGGGTTAGTTTTAGGCATAGTTTTACTGAGGTTAGGGTTAGGGTTTGGGTTAGGTTTTGGGCATAGTGGTTAACATTCACCAGGTTAGCATTCACCAGTGTCAGCAGGTTAGCATTTCACCAGGTTAACATTCACCCGCGTCAAACAAATGGAACGTCGAACAAACGCTCCCACTCACAACGCGTCGCATTGTGACGCGTTGTGAGTTTGTAGATCTGCTATTTTTTCCTATTCGCCGTTTGACAAAGTGTATAGGGCATAATAACCACGTGAAACCTAGAATTCCTATTCTGGACATGTCATATTAGGCGAACATTCGTCAAAAATACGTTCAACATTCGAAAAAGAATTAAGATGTACAAGCTTACAACATATCACGTTGCGACGCATGAGCTAGCTTGTAGATCAGTTATTTTCGCCAGGGACATTTGGTGTAGAGGAAAAAGGTTTAGACCCCCGGGGTCTAAATGTAGGGTTGTGTTTAAAGGGAGGCAGTGTTGATTTCATCGACTAAAACTATGACGAAAAATGTTTGTCGACTACGTTTATTTCACTGACGAAAACGAAATAAAAACTAAACTATAATGACTAAAACTAAGACTAAATATATTGTCAATTTTGTCAACAAAATAAAAACTAGACTAAAACGTTAGGGAGGGACTAGTGGAGAAGACAGTCATTTTATGTTTGTTTGCTCTCAGGTATTGCACGCTGAAAATAGCAGATCTACTGTAGATTGGCTATTTTCAGCATGCAACCAAGTGTAAAATCAGTCATTACGATGCCATCAAGGCCTGCCAAAATACATCTTATGATATTTAGTCGACTAAAATTAGACTAAAACTAAAACTGTTCGGGTGACTAAATTATTATGACTAAAACTAAAATACATTTTATTCAAAAGACTATATGACTAAAACTAAATCAAAATGTGTTGTCAAAAACAACACCGAAGGGAGGAGAGCAAGGAAGCAAGAGGGAAGAGAACGGGAACCAACGGTCAAGTGGGAAGGAAGCGACAGGACGGAGGGGAAGAGATGGAGGAGGAACAAAGGAGAGTGAACGGGGGTAAAGGTATGAAGAAGAGATGGAGGAGGAACAAAGGAGAGTGAACGGGGTAAAGGTATGAAGAAGAGATGGAGGAGGAACAAAGGAGAGTGAACGGGGTAAAGGTATGAAGAAGAGATGGAGGAGGAACAAAGGAGAGTGAACGGGGGTAAAGGTATGAAGAAGAGATGGAGGAGGAACAAAGGAGAGTGAACGGGGTAAAGGTATGAAGAAGAGATGGAGGAGGAACAAAGGAGAGTGAACGGGGGTAAAGGTATGAAGAAGAGATGGAGGAGGAACAAAGGAGAGTGAACGGGGGTAAAGGTATGAAGAAGAGATGGAGGAGGAACAAAGGAGAGTGAACGGGGTAAAGGTATGAAGAAGAGATGGAGGAGGAACAAAGGAGAGTGAACGGGGTAAAGGTATGAAGAAGAGATGGAGGAGGAACAAAGGAGAGTGAACGGGGTAAAGGTATGAAGAAAGCAGAATAAATAATACTGATCCCTGAAAAGCCACAGAGTCAGCGTTCTCCTTGTTCCTCGTTTCTGCTTAGCCCTGGTGGATGTGGTGATCATATCAGGGGCTGTCACCTCCACAGCCCCACCCACTGCCTGTGTGTAGCCTGTTCCGGGGGCGTCAATTGGGTATGGCAGGTACTGTAGGGGTGGGCGATATGGTGATAATTATCGTTGAGACGATACAATGTCTCCACGATACAATGTCTCCACGATATGCCTTTTCAGAGGTATCCAATATATCGTGATACAATTGAAGAAGAAAACAATCGTGTTTAATCGTTAATACAGATATTCATTGCAGAATTCAATTTAAACCTGCATTTTGGTCTAAATCAGTAGTTCTCAAACTTTAAAATGTCAAGGTCTCCACTTACGGGTCAATTTGGTTTCATTTGTATACTGTCAGAGTTACATACTTGTAAATTGTTCAATTTAGACCTCCAAAAAGGAACCTTGAGAGACTAGTTTTTGTTAACTCATCTGGTGCCGATCCCGAACTAGTTCGGCTTTATTTCAATCCAATACAATCTTTTTTTTATTAATTCACTTACCCCGAGCTGCTTGTAGAGTCGTGGGTGGTCCTGGCTCGCTAGCCGCTAGCCAGCTAGCCGTTCTACTCTGTCCGACGATATATTCCATTAAAAATGGTTTAAAATACATTTTTGAGCTCCCCAATGTTCACCCGATGTTCGGCGCCGCTTCCGATGAGTACACGAGTGTGCCGATCCCGAAGTAGTTCGGCTTTATTTAATTAAATGAATAAAATGATAGGAGGCCTTCTGAAGCCTGGCTTGTTTTTTGTAGATACTAGCCGAAAGCTAACAACGTCCCGGCCGGCCGTAATTTGCGAACGCAATCGCCAATCTCCGCCTAATCCAATGGAAGACCGCATCTTTAAAGGCTTATATCTCTTTTTTGTGTTTTAGGAAAGCGGCGCGAGGTTTATTTACGGCGAAATCGCCCAAAAATGATCTTTTAGATGACAAAATGGGAATAGCCATTCTGTTAGCATCTTCATCCGGGACATTTCCATGCCGTGCATCAACGTGAGCACGTCAGGTCCTGGAAGCTGAAGTCCTGGAAGCTAAAGCGCTCGCCTATGAGAGATGCGCTGGCATTCTTTGGCCCCTAGAGGGCGCTGGCACGCAAAGAGTTAAGTAACTTTAAAAATAACATAAAAACCAACGTGAAAAAGAATCGTGATAAAATCGTGCATCGTGATACAGCTTGAGAAAATATTGTGATGTTGTATTTTTCCATATCGCCCACCCCTAATGGCAGGGGTATGCAGCTGCCATACCCTGGGTCCACGTCCAGGGGGGAGAATAAAAGTTACTTTTAAATATATAAATCCATGAATGTCTCTTTGTCTATCTGTGCTGGTCATGTTGTTAAATTACATTAAAATAACTACAAATACAAAATTTTACAAAATGGTCACTTTAACAAGGTATTATAATTATATTCTCCACACTTTTATTCTCCCCATCTTGACACAATGGTATATTCCCAGGTTCCGCAGGTCAGCTGCACAGGTGCAATTCATTATCGTTAATTGCTGCACGTTTACTATTTCATGCCAAGCGGGGGGAAAAATAGAATGTACTTCTTAAAATAAATGTATCATGTCTGTTGCTAAAAGGTATGGCAACATGACTGGTGTCTTCGCGCGCGTGCAAGACACCAGTCATGTTGCCATACCTTAGCTTTTTTCTGAACTGACGCCGCTGGCCTGTTCATACTGAAGGTAATAGGCCTTTCTCATCATGATTCTCGTAGAATGGGATGCTGAGCAAGCACCTGGGCAGTGGTGTGGGTCGGATGATAAGAAAAAAGGTATTGTTGGAAGAAGGGATGGAAGGGCGAGATGAAAGGGGAACGAAGGAAAGAGTAAGGAACGAGAAGGGATGAATCGTCCACCAGCACTTGACACCTTTAAAGGGCCTACACCATGCTTTTAAAACTATATTTTTTGTATAAATATATGCTCAAAATTGAGTCTTAGACAGGTTTTAACCCTCAACAAACACTCTGACCATTCTTTTTGTTTGTTCTAGCTCTACTATAATGAGGCTCTCCAGCTGCAATACCAAAACGGCCTCTGTTTGCTCAGGGGCGCATCTAGTGGGGTTTTTCCAGAAAAAAAAAAAGTTTTTTGAAAAAAAAGTTTTTTGAAAAAAAGTTTTTGAAAAAAAAAGTTTTTTGAATAAGTGTTTTGAAAAAAAAAAAAGTTTTAAAGTTTTTTGAAAAAAAAGTTTTTTGAAAAAGTTTTTGAAAAAAAAAGTTTTTTGAAAAAAAGTTTTTGAAAAAAAAAGTTTTTTGAATAAGTGTTTTGAAAAAAAAAAAAGTTTTAAAGTTTTTTGAAAAAAAAGTTTTTTGAAAAAGTTTTTGAAAAAAAAAGTTTTTTGAAAAAAAGTTTTTGAAAAAAAAAGTTTTGAAAAAAAAAAAAGTTTTGAAAAAAAAAATTGAAAAAAATTTTTTTTTGAAAAAAAATGTTTTTGACTTTTTGACAGTTTTTGAAAAAAAAAAAAAGTTTTGAAAAAAAAGTTTAAAAAAAATTTTTTTTTTGATTTTTTTTTTTTTTTGACTCTGAAAAAAAACCGGGAAACGCGTGTGACGTCACATGCGTCAACTCTCAGAACAGCACTGTTCTGAGAACCCGTGGAAAGCTTTTCATCTCTGTCTTCCCAAAACCAGAGAAAGACACAATGTACAGAAATAGGACTTTGTGAGGATAGAAGGTGCCAGTGGGACCCCAAAAAAAGGTTTTAAAATAGAAAAAGTGAAAATTCATGGTGTAGGTCCTTTAAGGTCTTTGCACACAGGCGCGTTTATCCGCACGGATAAAACGGACAATTTCAAAAAGAAAACAATGATTCTCTACGACCTCATGCACACCGGATCCGAATTAGCCGTGCGACGAGTGGCTGCGGCCGTGCGTTTTTTTTCTCGATCGAACCCAGTTCGATTTGTGCGTCTTGTCGCATGCGGTAAAAAAAACTCATCACTCCTTTTATGACTCCTTTTGGGATCCGCAGCGCCGATTCCGCACAGCATTGCACACCAAATCCAATGCGTTTTATTCATGCAGCAAACGAAAAAAAGCTTAACTGTGTGCAAAGGGCTTAACTCATTTGTATGTGGTTCCAACCACCACCTAATCTCTGGGTTTCATCTAATGAGAAAAAAATAGTTTAAGAGAACCGGCAAGAAAGCAATTCACGAGAGTTAAGACATAACTGCTATCAGGAGCTAATTGTTATGACAAGGGTTATCAAACCTCCAAAAGCTATTTTCTCCTATAAATGAAACACCAGCCTGGCCTGGCCTTGGTAGTTATGCACGCTGAAACAAGGGAGAGAGAAAGAGCTGCGGAGTATCAAGAGGCTTAGGAATGTTTTACTGAATTATTGTTCTTTTTGTAGTTGTCTGGAGGGGTGCACACACACCAGCTGCGGACGGCGCGCGACAAAACAGCCGCCCACATTATTTTCAATGAACTTACCCACAATGGCGGCGTCAGACTTCGTTGTGGCTGCGCCTGAATGCCAGAATTTAGCAGCAATGTTCCAATGTGTCTCTTCCATTGGTCATTGCAAGAGACCATTTTCCTTATCAAAACAACCAACGGCCGTTCAAAAAGAACGAAAAGGATTGCATGTACTGTCAAATACAGGATTGCAGTGCATGTACTATTAACACGGTATGTACGTAGGCTACAGGTGTCTCAATAAAGAAAATAATTAAGCATTAAACAAAAGCAACACCAAAAAATGCATTAAAGACTGATATATTTAATATTAAACTTTGGTAGAATACACTTAATAACCTCCGAACAACCAGCGTTGAATGATCATCTCCTTTTGAGAAAGTTCCATCCAATTCCAGAAGGCAAGATCAATTGTGAATTTGGGTGATAATAACTCCATTCCAAGGACATCTAATATTAGAATCACCAAACTGAGGATGCAGAAAACGGGGCAAAAAAGATGCATCAACTCAAAACCGAACAAAGATGGAATATTTAATTTAAGGTATATGTCGCAGGCAGTCTGTAATTTAGGAAGCAAAAGGCAGCTGAGAGAGGGGAAAAACGTTTGGCATCGCTGCCCACTGAAAACATCTGCCAAGAATTAGTAGCCCCTGAACAACAGTGATGCACTGTGCCAGCCTGGCCCTGGCATCTAGCAGAGAGAGAGAGAGAGAGAGAGAGAGAGAGAGAGAGAGAGAGAGAGAGAGAGAGAGAGAACATGAGGAGGGTAGAGGGAGATGGAAAAGGTATAGGCAAAAGAAGAGAAGAGAGAGAGAGAGAAAGATGACATTGTGAGGGAAGGAGAAACGGAAGGAGGGGGAAAAGGTATGAATGTGCAGCAGGGAGAGAAGGGGGGGGAAGGCGGAGGAGATGGGGGACAAGGTGGAGGAGATGGACGGAGAAGGGTAGAGGGAAATGGAAAGAGAGGCAAAAACAGAAGCAGCCATTAGCAAGCGAGAGAGAGAGAGAGAGAGAGAGAGAGAGAAGTGCAGAGGGGGAGGAGAGCGAGAGAGAGATTTAGAGACCTCCGATCAACACTGGTGAAGAGAGCGAGATCATATCGTTGCTGTCGGGTGGAAACGTTGTACTGTATGGTTCCTTTTTAAATATAGTTTTTATACTTTTGTACTTTTATTATTTGATTTTTTTTCTTTTTTTACTACATTTTTATCCCACGATTTTTTGTAACCCATTTTTCACCCAGTGCCAATAGAGGGTATGCGCATGACATCACTGTTGCAGGAAGTTATGTGGGAACACGCCTACTGAGTGGCAAAAAACTCATTTCTGCCATTGACAGCCCATACATCCAAACAGAAAAGTCCTATCTGATTGTATTAAACAAAGTTAACTCACCAGCATTGCGGCTGTACTGAAAGCTTGAATTATCCTCTTTCTATCTGCAAAGTTTTTTTTCATAAAAATCCACCATAGGCATGTTATGAGCTACTTTCTGTCAAGACATTCTGTGCAGGTTTTTATTTTTCCAAGTGTCAGAGTTTGGAAGCACTCGTTTTCAACAACACAACGTCCTGCTGCCTCCTGCATTATGTGCAAATTAGAAACAGGTGGTATGCAGGGCTGTTGAGTGATTTGCAACTAGCACTTCCAAACTCCAATGCTCCATGCTGCTCAATGTTTTGCCACTCAGTCTAGATTAGGGGGGCGGATCCCAGTGGACGTGCATACCCTCTATTGCCTAAACTGTAATCCTGGGCTTTGCACTCCCTCTGCCAACCTGGGGAGGGCCCCAAACTGAGCTCATGCTTCCTTCAGTGCATGAGGAGTGAGCAGGCTACTTCTTATCACCTGACAGGGGGGAGATTCCCTGGTTGGACGTAGCGCGTGAAAGGAACACGTTATTCCAACCAGTTCCTTTCCCCCTCCATCAGGTGCCCCGGCTTTTCCAGGGGGAGGCAGTATAGAGACCAGGATTACTGCATGTTTTTGTGAGGGTACCTACCCTAAGAGACACGGGGAGAACATGCAAACTCCACACAGAAAGGCCCTTTCGCCAACCCCACCTAGGGTGTGGGCGCTGATGACGCAGAGGAGCGAACACACCCCCAGGGCCCACAGCGTCCCCCGGCGGTAATCGAACCCAGGACCTTCTAGCGAACTATTTTAAAATAGTGAAAATAGCCGGTCTACAAGACGTTCGTGAACGTGCAGATCGTCAATTTTCACTCCTGTTTTGTGACACTCTTGTATGACGAAGTGGGGCATTAACGTGTGAGAAGAAGAACATAAAAAGTTGAAATATGGAGATTACAAAGGTTCCCCGATTCCCCCCGGACAGCGACGATACGCATCCAGGAGAGGTGGGTAGGGTGGAGAGACAGAGAGGAATAATAAGAGTGTGTGGGGGGCATTAGACATGTGTGAGGGAGAGGAAGCGTGTAAATGAAAATGAAAGGGGCTGTGTTGGGAAAACAGAATTAAGGCCAATGGTGGGTGGAATGCAGTGGTAAAAGAGAGCGAGACTGCTGTGTTAGAAGACAATAGGACGAACAAAAGAAAAAACTAAAAGGTTTTTGATGGAGAGAACTGGGCTTTTTTTAAGAGGCTACGCTACCTGTGTCCTGATTGAAATATGTGCATGTGTGCGTGTCTACCCGTGTGCAAACTGCGCGTACATTTGTGCGCATACAGTATGGGCATTTTCTTTTGTTTGCAGATGCTCACGGAAAAACACGAAAGTGAATAAAACACTTGTCACCGACCATGTCACCCATTCTCTTTGCAGCTCAGATCTGTCCCTCTTACAGTCAAAACCAAGCTCCAAGAAGATGTGATTTCCCACTTTTCAACAGCAGAAATGCATGTTGACACACTTAAGCTCTTGTCTGTGCCCAGATTTAGAAAACGTGGGCTCACACAGACAGCGTCGTCGTTTTGCCAAGAATGGGGAATCTCATAACTGCGTGTCTAAAATGTCAAAATGTGTCTTTTTCCATTTCTGCTCTTTGTCGCTGATAGAAATTATGATCAAAGACCGCTCGACTTTGAAATATGATCAAATATGTTCAAAGACCTGGTTTTCTTCATCTGTCACTGTGAAGCACACACATAGTAGGTCATCAAAATCCATGTTGGCGCTCCGACACAGCCACTGACTGAGAATCGTTGTTTAGTAGATGCTCACGTCATTATAGTTAGTTATGGTCTTAACATTACCATGTGTCATGGGTGTCTCATGGACTATGATGCAGTGTTGTTTTTGACAGCAAATTTTGATTTAGTTTTAGTCATAGTCTTTTGAATAAAACGTCATTTAGTTTTAGTCATAATTTAGTCACCTGAAAAGTTTAAGTTTTAGTCTAATTTTAGTCGACTAAATATCATAAGATTTTAGTTGACTAAATCTACAGTTGATTTAGTCAACTAAAATGCATTTTGGCAGGCCTTGATGGCATCGTAATGACTGATTTTACACTTGGTTGTGTGCTGAAAATCTGCGACGCGTTGTGAGCTTGTAGATCGGCTATTTTCAGCCTGCAACACCTGAGAGCAACCAAACATAAAATGACTCTCTTCTCCACTAGTCCCTCCCTAATGTTTTAGTCTAGTTTTTATTTTGTTGACGAAATTGTCAATATATTTAGTCTTAGTTTTAGTCACCACAGCTTAGTTTTTGTTTAGTTTTTATTTAGTTTTCGTCAGTGAAAAAAACACAGTCGACAAACATTTTTCGTCATAGTTTTAGTCGACGAAATCAACACTGCTGTACAGTTTGCAGAGCTGTACAGATGTCCTGTCCATGTCATGCTTTAATACTGTATGTGGTTTAAATAAAGAGAATGAGCGTGCCATTATTAAGTTATGTTAAATATATCACAGATGTCCTGGAAAGAAATTAGCACACATTACAGGACTTAGGAAGGCGTATTTCATTTGAACATATGCAAATACACACAGCCGGCAAACCTGGCTCTTAAAGGGAGTGGGAGAGATGCTTTGAACCCAAATTATGCATCATTTAATTAGCGAAACTGGAGTTGGAATCCACTCGAAATGCACTTGTACTGTGCACTTTGGTCCTTAGATCATTTACTGTAAATAGGGCCCTATCTTTCTCTCTCTGTCTCTCTAACTCAATTTGTGTTTCTCTCTGTGTCATACTCTCATCTATCGCTATCTGTCTCACTCACTCTCTATTAGCTGAGCTCTACTGTATCTGTCTCCCTCTCTCATTCACTCACTAAAGCGCCTTTCGGACGGGTTGCGGGTGCCGCGTCCTAGTAATTCATTTTCAATGAGAGGCGGGCGGTTATTTTGACCGTGCGGAGAAGTTTAGGGGCGGTGAGGCTTGTTCGTGCATGCGCTCGCGGGCGGGCGGCTTGGCGGCTGGCACGCGGGAAGAAAACAACAGTGGCTGCTAGGATATAATAGGATGTAATATCGCCCGGCGTTTACTCACGGAGCGATTGTGTTTGTGTCTCCAGATGAGAGGCCGCGGCACGGTCCCCGCAGATGGGACGCAGCACCTGTGTCCCATCTGAAAGGCACTTAACTCTGTTTTGGTCTCACTCTCTCGCCTCTCCTCTCACCCCTCTTGTGGTCTTTTCATGTCCCTTCCTCTAGCTGTTTGTGCTGTCCAGGAGGAGAGCATATTCCTGTCCTCTGCTGCCACTTTACACTCCTTTCCAGTATGTAGTTGTTACACATCTGAATGTTGCTTAATAAACTCAGGTGCATGACAGGTGAACACAGGCAGACCAGACCCGTTGCTGGAAATGGAATATTTTTTACTTGCAAGTAAAGGCTTAGCTGGTGTGAATTCAGCCTGTCTTTATACGTGTTTTTAACTTTTTATTAAACCTTCCCAGCGAGTATTGTCCTCTTCTGGCCTCTTTCTCTCTCTTTTGATCCTTTATTATTTGACTGCCTTAAAGGTAGTGATAGTGACATTTATTTTGGTTAAAAGGTTAAAGCTCTATATATTCTGATACATTCTGAAAGTAATCATTGGGTTTTTGTTCAATAACAGGGTTTTTATAACAAAATAGATATCACTTTCTTCATTCACCTTTGACCTTTTTGAGCGTCATCATCTCTTCTGACCTCATCTCTTCCTATCTGACCTGTTAATAGTCAAACTCATAGCTTTTGCCTCGCACGCACGCACGCACACACACAATACAGACTCAAATGCATGTACAATTGTACATACTGTACAGCCGTAGGGCAGGCACATACAGACTTGCACATTTGGGATGCTCATTCTCATCATCCAGACCGAAAGTTGAGTTGTGAGATGTATTCTCTGCAGGGGACTGCACCTTTTCCTAACAATACCCTGCCTCCTTCTGTGCACCCCCCCCCCCCCCCCGCGCCTCACACACACACACCCTTCCCCGCTCTCCTCCTAGATGTTGCAGCCCCAGTTCAAGCCGCACAGTATTCAGCAGGTGTTGCTGAGGTTGTTCCAGGTGAGAAAATATATATTTTATATTTGTAACACTTTCTTTTTCTATGCACTCACTGTTGAAGGATGGCTGAAGGGAAGAGAGAAGATAATCTTCATTGGTGTGACCCGCCTCATTTGCTTTTAATTTATTTTACTGACAGGCTTTTTTCTATTAAAATGGCACAGTGGTTCTGCATAAAGATGTGCTTTTAAAAATCTCCCGGCTTTAAAGCTCAGAAGAATTCCCAGAGGACAGAACCAATCAATTATGTCCCTTGTAGAATAACATAAAGAACCAATAGGGCTATTATGCGCAGGATGTGTCATAAAGGTCAGGCTATCACATTTACTATAATAGACTTATAGACGTAGTTCACGTCCACAATGACATTTTCACGTTTGTTCTTAAAGGGAAGTTGGCACTACTGTACATTCCCTGCTGATAGTTTCCTTCTGAACAGGAATTTGGCACTTATTTTTGTTTAATTCTCAAAAGGGAAATTGGCATTGCTTTTCCAACTGCCATTGTTTCATTACTGACAGGCTGACAGAGGGAAAGGTGAGAGTAGCAGCTCAGGCGATCACATGTCCTATAATAGTGTTTTAGCGGTGGTTCACATCCGTCGTGACATTTTCACAGTTGTTCTTAACCCCTTTAGGCCTAGAATTATTGAATGCTTTAACCAGTGAAAAATAGCAGATATACAAGCTCACAGCACGGCACCGAGTGCCGCGCTGCGAGCTTGTAGATCTGCTATTTTTGAAAAAAGTCGTGAAAATGTGTGCAAATCTTTGAATATATGCATTTTCAAAGCGAACGTTTGTAACTCACATTTTGCTTCTGGGGGGTCCCTGGAACTAAATATTTTGAGATGGGGGTCCGTGGCCAAATACATATCATTTTGGGGGTCCTTCACGTGAAAAGGTTTGAGAAGCACTGACATAATAGTCTCGCAAGAACAGACTAACTGAGCTCCAGTTAAGTGAAAAGGACCTTTTCTTTGACGATGGCTGGCCAGATTGCTGACATAGAAACATAGTTTTTTCAAAAAACCTTAGAAGGATTCAAAAGACACTTATAGAATCGGGTCAAAATTCAAATTTCCATGATTTTTCAAAAATAGCAGATCTACAAGCTTGCAGCACGGCACTCGGTGCCGCGCTGTGAGCTTGTATATCTGCTATTTTTCAATAGTTAAAGCATAGAATAATGATACACAATAATGTGTACCCGTTCTGAATGGGTTTTAAAGGGCATTTTGGCACTGCACTCCCCCGCTGATATTGTTTCATTCTTGAAGGGAGGTTGGCGCTGCGTTCCCTGCTGGTGTTGTTTCATTACTGAGAGAGACAGGAGGAAGTGTGACAGTGAGAGAGTGGCAGGAAGAGAGGTGCACAGACACTGGCACCGTTCAACAATGGCCCAGGAAGGAAGATGCCCATTCCAGTCTGGATGGGTACATTAATCGTCGCTCTCCAACAGATAAGATTGAACCTTTGTATTCATGGGTTTCATTTGTAGTCCTAACCCAGCCATGTTGAGGACCAACACAGGTGCAGGGGTCTTCAACGTTTTCAGGCCAAGGACCTCTTAGTTGAGAGAGAGAGATGAAGCAGGGACCCCCACAACCTTTTCAGAGATTCCACATAGTTTAATCGTTTCACAGGCTGACAGCACAATCATCAGTGTATTTTGGATTCATGTTACTTTGTGTTTTCTGATATTTAACCACTTGAACCGTCAAAAATAAACTTTACCTTTGCCGAAAATAGCCCATCTACTTGTGAGCTTCTAGATCTGCTATTTTTGGACACTAGGGTTCAAGACAAGTGGTTATTAGAAAAAAGGAGAAAACAAGTGGCCTTGTAGAAACCCATGAATAACTGTCAGTCATGATGATGTCACTGCTCTTATTTGTCCCAGGTGATTCCGGGCCGGTCCCCCTACGGGTCGTGGGATCCAGGCCGTTGCCTGCGTTGTGCAGTGGTGGGGAACTCTGGAAACCTCCGTGGAGCAGGATATGGACCAAC
Organism: Nannobrachium achirus; assembly: GCF_963921795.1. Classification (NCBI taxonomy): domain Eukaryota; kingdom Metazoa; phylum Chordata; class Actinopteri; order Myctophiformes; family Myctophidae; genus Nannobrachium; species Nannobrachium achirus. The sequence goes on along the minus strand of NC_137820.1, from coordinate 11,021,225 downwards.
CATAGACGGACACAACTATATCATGAGGTGAGACATTGTGTGGTGTGAATGAATGGATGTATTGGTGGAGGGACGCAACAAAGTAGATCGTCACTGTCGGGCAGAAACCTCGTATCTCCAAGTTTCAAATGTGTACATTTTTTCGCAAAGCCCTGCTTCATCATACAAGGCCGTCACACAAAAGTAGTGAAAACAGCAGATCTACAAGCACACAACGCCTTGTGTGCTTGTAGATCGTCTGTTTTCACTAGTTTAAATCATTTTTAAAATGATAAATACAAAACAAACAGTTTTGGACAAACAAGGTTTCCACCCGACAACAACGAAATATAACTCATGTAATTGGCCCACTGGCTTGTCACTTTGTCACAAATCTTTGAGTAGCAGCAGCGCTATAGAGAGATCACTCTCTTGCTATAGCGCGCAATGAGGGCCTCTCCAACTTTTTTTCCCGGGCTGAATCAGGGGCCCAGCACGTCCCTGGGTGAAGCTCAAGTGGAGTCAGTGGAGGCTAGATGTGCAGGAATGGTGAATAGTGATTTCAAAGTGACATACAGAAGTACTGTGAGAGAAAGATTGAAAAGAGGAGGAACAGATTGAAACTGTGAATGGGGAGCAGCGAGGCAGGTAGCAGAGGGGAGAGGCAGCAGGACAGATGTATGCTGAATCCAAATGTCTGCAATTCCCTGCACTTGAAGAAAGTCTAGGGCAGCTAGGGCTGGCCAATTCTAGAGTTCATCAAGTCCATATTGGGGGACTCATGTAGGCTTCCAGAATGCCTTCGCCAGACTTTGTTAGTAGGATTGCCCAAACTTCATTGCAAAAAAGATTTTACAATTTTAAAGATATCAAGAAAGCAATGCTAAAACTAAGAAAGAAATGTCTGATAAACAACCACAGAAGATCCTCTCGTGTAAGTGATACACAATTAATCCTCTACTGAGTCCACCCAGTACCCTGGGAGGACTCAGTGTCTTACAAGGTTTACGCTACGCCGAGCTCGCTGCTGAAGCACAAAACCGTGGCTGGAACACTGAAGTCTGCCCAGTGGAGGTGGGGTGCAGGTGGCAAGATCTACCACCTGTTTGCAGACCTGGGAATCAGCCAAAGCCAGCGGTCAGCCATCAAAGCTGCATCGGAGGCAGCCGAAAGAAGCAGCCAGTAGCTTTTTATGAAGGAGGAAAGACCCCTGCCACCAACAGGTGTTGCAAACAAATTGATGGGTTATTAGACAAATTGAAACACCTGTGTTGGTCCCCAACATAGCAGGTGTAGGACTACATTTGAAACTCATGAATTGGCACATTTCAGAATTGACCCTAGCGATTGATGTTTTTATTTTCAAATATGCATACATATGAGACAGAAAACCTCCCACTGCTTCTCTCAGGAGGGACAGTGCACTCCAATTGACCATATTCACACCGTTGCCATCTTGGATCACATGACTTCCTGGGATAGCAGCCTGCATTACAAACCATTGTGAACATTGGAGCGATGGTCCCAAAATATGAGTTCTATTCAACCAATTTCTTTTTACCAAATTGACAAATGGGCAGATAACCCAAAATGATCAAATAGAAGGGTATATCCACAATATTCATGGTAGTTAGGTTGCAGTGTTACTCTGTACAAAGACTTGCTACAGTATGCGGACCAGTGCTTGCTCTGCCATCATATAGTTAATACCAGTAAGACTCCCTAATCGGGAGATAAGCGACCGTCAGGTCGCAGCGTGATTTTAGGGCAAAATGTGTAGGAGCAGTGTCCAAAAATGTGGTTCAAAAAATCGGCCTGATGGTGGCGCTATATGGGACATCCATATTGATGAGATGAGTGTAGACATACTGTGTACCGATTTGCGTGATTTGAGGGCAAAATCTGTAGGAGCAGTGTCCAAAAATGTGTTTGAAAAAATCGGCCTGATGGTGGCGCTATATGGGACAGATCCATGTTGATGACATGAGTGTAGACATAGTGTGTACCGATTTGTGTGATTTTAGGGCAAAATCTGTAGGAGCAGTGTCCAAAAATGTGTTTTGCAAGAATCGGCCTCATGGTGGCGCTAGAAGAGGGCCATGTGAGAAATGAGGGGTGGGGTCTCCGCGTTGCCTTGGCGGACAAATAGGTACCGGCCCCGGCTCTCCCGGACACTCCTAGCCCGAGTTACGGCATTTTATGTGAGCTGCAGTGGAGGGGGTCCTCCACTGGGGGCGCCACCACTTTTGCATCCGTTCTGGAGCACCAGGAGTCGGTGGTCCCCGGGAATTCCCCGTGAGCAGCCCCGTTGGGGTGGTCATTTGGTCATTTTTGCACATTTGGTCATTTTTTACATCTGGGGGTCCCCCAGGGACCTGGGGGTCCCTGGAGCTCCGGGGGTCTTGGAGGTTGTAGTTTGGCAGGCAAGGAGTGTGTGTGCAAAATTTGGCATGGATCGGGGCAACGGTTGCGGAGATATGAGCAGGGCAATAGTGTGACGTGTGAGGTGTGACAGACAGACTGACGGACGGACTGACTGACTGACTGACTGACTGACTCACAGTTTGTGGAGGTTTTGATAGTAAGTGCGACCTGATGGTCGCAATTACTGTATCGTGATTTTTGCATATTAATCAATCTAACAACAAACAGTTAATATGATAGTGGAGCAAGCACTGCACAGATTGATATAGGAATGTGCATGTTATAATCTGCAGGGTCACTTGAACAAACATTGGTTTTCATCTTGACTAAGTGGCAGATCTTGTCACTGGTCATATCCTCTGCAAAAAAAGTGAGGTCTGAAGTCCTGTCTCATTAGCAAAATGAACACGCACACAGTCTTGTGACCTTGCAGACTTTGACGTCAGTCAACGTCACAGTACGAAACACAGGAGTCCGCAGGGACCAAGTCTGCTAGTCTGTAGAGTTGACATTTGGATTCAGTAACAGATGAGAGGAAAGAGAAAGGGAAGCATACATTACACTTGACAGGGGCCAGTGATTATGTACAGGTATGGTGCTGCATATCTGGATTTTTAGACATACTGTATACACTGTCATGGTCAGAAACCTCGAAATAGACCAAAAATATGATCCATGCTAGAGATGGGACTACCCATCTCTTGCATAGATTGCACTAGACTTTTTACACATGGAAGACATAAAAAACATCACCCACAAGATGATATACAGTATGTTAAGAGACAGGTGCTGAATACTGGCCTCGCACTTTCAGAAAGCAAAGAATGTACGTGTCAACCCAAATGAAAATCCCGGTAACACTTTCAATGAAGCCCATGTCTATGATCCATTATAAACCTAACCTATAATGCATTATAATGGGCTTATAATATTGTATAATTATTTAGAAGCATGCATAAAAATGCCCATAATGCGTTATTATCAATACACTGTCCAGTATTAACATCAAGTACTAGTAAGACACCTCAGGGTGACTTGCAACCTCAGGGTGACATGCGACCTCGCCCTAAAAGTCTTGGCCATCTGGCCAGTGATGTATATGGGACCAGTTACTCATATATGGAGACCCCTTCATGATAGTTATGTTATGTCAAAATATACCCATATATGGACATTACCAAATATGGGCATTCCCATACATGTCCTTAATATTGATAACATAATGTCCTTAATAATGTCCTCAATATTGACAAAATAGGAATCTCTATATTATGGGCATAAAACGTACGTTAATTAGTAATGCCAAGCAGGGCCTTGGTGAGTTAGGGCCTTGGTTTGATGATCTCCATATATGGGCATAAGGGGGTACCCTAACATTCTCATTTTTGTCCTGGGATTTATGACATCAGATATCTCCATTTATGGCCATAAAAGGTTTTTTTCTTTTTCTGGGAATGACCATATATGGACTTTTATACCCTGAGAAATCTCGTAGCTTGTCTGACTGTCAGTACAGGAAGTGATGTCACGTGATATCCTTTTTTTGCCCATATATGAGTCATTCTGTACCACATCACTGTGACTCACTGACATCACGTGACATCACTTCCTGTACAGACAGTCAGACAAGCTACGAGATTTCTCAGGGTATATGCGACCTTCCGTCACAATTAAGTGTTTATTATAAGTATAAAAACATGCTATTAAATACTGTCAGACTTGTTGTGTCTGAGGCAGAACTGATACACCCTGCGATGTTGTGCGAGACACAGCAGGCCATCATTATCCCACAAACCTAAAATGATGAAAAGATGCCCAAAGATGATACGAATGCAAAACTCTTTCTCAGCTGTTCTCTTTATCCACCCACCTTCTCTGTTTTGTAAAGCAGATTGCCTGCTGCTGTTTTCTAAACACATTCAGTGTCCTTATAAGATGCCAAAGGTGGTGAAGTACGTAGAGTACATACATGCTGCTGATTGAATGCCAGCACCTCCTGCTGGCATTATAAACCGAGACATAGCCTCCATCTCCTAATAAAATAAGTTATCATAGAAATAGAAGCCCTCTGTTGCTGGAATGTATAATTACTTGAAGATGTGTACGAATGAGCTGTGTGTCTCTCTCCAGCAGCTCCTTTTATGTGCCTCGAACAAGGGGCTGCTGGATGAGCACGGCTCATTGAACGGGTTTGTAAGAAGATGTTTTGTAAAAATGTAACAGTTGTGAGTGCACCTCCTGGCTGGTAGGCAGGAGACAGCAATCAGAAGGTGGTTCTGGGAGTCACATGAGTTGTACATTTACTGAGTGGTTTTGCTTTGCGGTTGAGATGCAGGAACGGATCTGAATAGGGTGCCTTAATGTGCACGTGCGTGTTGAGGAGACCAGCAATGGAACGGAACCCTCCGTTGCCTGGGTCCTGTTCTGCTGCGGTATCGCCGGGGGATTTTATGTTTTGTGTGGGCTAGTTGATTTATTCCATCCACGGTGGATGCCTTTGGTATGCCTACGATGTCTCCTAGCACCCTCCGAAATGTCCCAGTGGCTTAAAAAAGCCCAAGTGGAAAGTACAGGTTTTTAGACCGTTCGGCATGGCTCCGCGGTGCTGGCTCCAAACTGTTGCAAAGCTCCACGAGCACAGCTCTTGGTAGCCTAAAGCGGTAGCTCTTTGCTCTCTTCAAATAGATCTGTATGGTCCTGGAAGATAAGCTGTCTCCTCAGGGCATGATCTGCAACTACTTCTTGCAGCAGCAGCAGCAGCAGCAGCAGCAGCAGCAGCAGTGTGCAGAAGTAGGCCTACTTTGTGCCTATAAATAACGTGACTCTATTGGACGTCCAGAAGCGGCCGCACACACTGTAGCCAAAGTGGCATAAAGTTAACATGAGTATATAACCAAATGTGTTAAATCAAAATGTTACATTTCAGGGTTTCCAATTAAGAAATAACAAAAAATAATTCAGGATTCCTATTCAAAAGAAGCAAAAATAGCAGATCTACAAGCTCAAAACGCATCGCAGCGCGATGCGTTTTGAGCTTGTAGATCTGCTATTTTTGCTTCTATTGTATGAGATACTAGAATGACAAAGTAGGACGTAGCAATATGCAATGTGGCCCTCTGGAGTGAAGGTGGAAATATAGTGGCCCTCAAAGTTGCCCATCCTTGGTATAGGGAAACCAACATTTTGGCAGCAAATTGCCTTCTTTAGGGGTTAGGCCGGGTATCGCGGTATCTCCCAAAAAAGTTGTTCGAATGGAAAAAATCAATACATTTTAAATACATTTAAATAAAAAACATATAAAAAAAGAATCGCGGTATAATCACGGTTATGAACTCGACACGCGGTATGCATTACACAACCACGAGCACAGCTTTGGTAGCCTAAAGAGGTACTCTTTGCTCTCTTCAAATAGATCTGTATGGTCCTGGAAGATAAGCTCTCTCCTCAGGACTTCTTGCAGCAGCAGCAGCAGCAGCGTGCAGAAGTAGGCCTACTTTGTGCCTATAAATAACGTGACTCTATTGGACGTCCAGGAGGAGCAGACATGTGGGATCCGACATGGGCCAGTTGAACATATGGAGGTGTACAGCACTGCTGCAGGATGGCCCCATTAAAGTAATTGATGTGAACAGAAGTGTTAATGTAGTGTTTAAGTGTTTTAAAAGAGCATTATGCATTGTAAAATATTGAAATAATTTAAACAAAATATTGTATATTATAAACACTAGCCCTTACCCGTTCGAAGATATGAGCTCCGAAATGATGTGCAGTGTGTATAATATGTAGGAGCACCAATGTAAGAAATACCCGTTTCGTTTAATGGCTATAGAGTTAAAATGTGTTAAAAATGTTGCCTCATGCTAGATGCAGAATAGATATGCCTCATGCTAGATGCAGATTTAGATATGCCTCAAGCTAGATGCAGAAAAGATACACAATAAAGATGCTAATATACAGCATACGATTTGTGAAAGTGACAAACGGGCTTCGCAGTTATGTCAGGTGTGTTCCTTGGTGATGCGGATTCAGATCAATTGCTCCAGCCGCCGAGGAGAAACGCTCGGACAGACACTCAGACAGACATTCGGAAAATGATATGTTTGATATTATTGTTTTTTAAATCCTATATTATACAACTATGGAAATGAAGAAAATACAGCCAATTATTTTGCACACTCAAATGTGCATAAATGTGTGCCTAAATTCTGTTCTTCCCTAAGTACAAATAAATAATGTCAGAATCTTCTGGAGTTATTACTTACTGTGTAAGGAGGTCTTAAGATGACATTCTTAAGAACGGTTGGTGAATGAGGCCCAATAACTTAGGACAGACAAAAGAGACTAATTACTGCTACACTGACAAAGATAATTACTGCAAGAGACTTACAAAGATTAACAAGCTATCAAAGACATCATTACCGTTTGCCTACTAAAGGAATGCAGAGATTTTACGAGGGCAGGGCTGCAAAACAGAACAACAGGGGGAAAGGTCTCAGGGGTAGAGAAACCGTCGTAGAACACGGAGGGTTGCCAAAGGCTTCCCAGTTCGATCATGGGCTCCCCCAGAGTTCATGTCGAAGAGTCCTTTACCCCCCTGGCTACACTGCGAGCGCCGAGTGTCGCCTCAGCGACAGCGCTGAGAATGCTCCCTTTTTAATCAATGAAGGGTGCTCAACTGCCGACGTCAACGTCGGACGCCAAATTCGCTCCTGTTAATTTTTTGACGCTGTCACGACGCCGGCACAATGCAACACTCATGGTATGGTGGAGCCTGAGCAAGACTCTGAACCCCCAGTTGCTCCCGGTGAGCAGGTTGGTGCCTTGCATGGCTTCCTCCGCCATCGGTGTGAATATGAATGTAATGCACAATCTCTGTAAAGCGCCTTGGATAAAGGCACCATATAAATGCACCATTTACCAAGAGGGAGGATAATAAGACAGCAGCTTGTGTGTGTGTGTGTGTGTGTGTGTGTGTGTGTGTGTGTGTGTGTGTGTGTGTGTGTGTGTGTGTGTGTGTGTGTGTGTGTGTGTGTGTGTGTGTGTGTGTGTGTGTGTGTGTGTGTGTGTGTGTGTGTGTGTGTGTGTGTGTGTGTGCGTGCGTGCGTGCATGCGTGCGTGTATACGTGCGTGCGTGTAATGAAAGCAGCAGGGTCATTGCGTTTGCATTGAAGACCTGCGTGGAGGCTGTATCTCATCTCTATGGTTTGGCTCTGTGTTCTGTTCCTTCTGTCTCTTCTCATTTGTCCATTTGTCAGTCACCCTGTTCGTACTGATATTGATCTGTCAGTCAATCTCTATCTCGGAATGCTGCTTCTTGGCACCTGACTGGCACTAGGAAGAGAGACCACATGTCCCCCTCTTCCCTGGTTGTCTGTCAAACACAGAATTGAGTTTACCGTTTTACTTTGCCCTTATTCCAGTGTATTCTACCTCCAGGCCTCTTAGATTCTCTGACCAACTACTGCTGTCTGTTCCCCTGTTCCAGACTTGACTTGTATGTTTGTGTCAAGCTATTAATTAATTACCTGTATGTATGTATGTAATGTATGTATACCTATCACTCTACCTGATCAACTACAGTACATGTACAGTATCTGTGGTTCATAATCTCTCTCTCTCTCTCTCTCTCTCTCTCTCTCTCTCTCTCTCTCTCTCTCTCTCTCTCTCTCTCTCTTAGGATAAACCTGGCCCCTACAGTAGGCTACGAGGAGGACGTGGGCAGCCACACAACACACCACTTCATGTATCCGGAGAGCGCCAAGAACCTGGCAGCCAACGTCAGCTTTGTCCTCGTTCCTTTTAAAACGCTGGATCTGCTCTGGATCACCAGTGCCCTGTCCACTGGCCAGATTCGATTGTGAGAGAACACACTGACACCAACATGGGCAGCACGATGTAGATATACTGTAGAATGCATACCAAAAATAAAACCACATCACAGGGGTGGAAAAAGTACTCAAATTCTTTACTTAAGTAAAAGTACAAATACCACAATGTAGAAATACTCTGTTACAAGTAACGGTCCCGAATACAAAATTGACTTGAGTAAAAGTATTGGCCTCAACATATAATAAGTAGCAAAAGTAAAAGTTCTCATTATACAGAATGTCCCATTTCAAGTTTTCAAATGTATACAAATCTTTTGAAAATAGCAGCTCTACAAGCTCACAATGTGAGCTTGTAGATCGGCTATTTTCAAATGGCTGAAATACAACTACGGCTGAAGTGGTTAATGCATATGTTTTACTGATAATCAGCATCTGTAAAGTAACTAGTAACTAAAGTTTTCAAATAAATGTGGTGAAGTAAAAGTACAATATCTGGATTCAAGATGTAGTGGAGTAGAAGTAAAAGTACTGGACATTGGAAATACTCAAGTGTACTTAAAGGGATATTCCACTTTCAACAGGGAGCAGTGGAAGGGCCTCTCTCCACATACACACCCATTGTAACCTCAAACTTCATTTTAACCATGATAGATTCATTAAAAACACCCATTATTTTTTCTGGTGACTCAAACTACCCTCCTAATACGTGAGCAGGCCGTGTTTTTTCTATAACTTTTTTCATTTATTTTTAATAATTATTTGGTAAAATGGAAAAAATGAAATACAAATAAAATATTATTAAAAATAAATGAAGAAAGTTATCGAAAAAACACGGCCTGCTCACATATTAGGAGGGTAGTATGAGTCACCAGAAAAAATAATGGGTGTTTTTAATGAATCTATCATGGTTAAAATGAAGTTTGAAGTTACAATGGGTGTGTGTGGGGAGAGGCCCTGGGCCTGGAGGGCCTGGTAACATTTACATCAAATATCTAAATATTCAATCAAGCTAATTAAAAACTGTTCAGGGTGTTCATAAAAGCCTGATTAGATGATACAATTACCAAAAGTTTTTTTGAAAGTGAAATATCCCTTTTGTGCAGTACCTAAGTAAATGTACCTAGTTACTTTACACCACTTCCACATCATCAAGGCACACACATACACACACACACAATTGTGAAGGGATAAATATAGTATGCCACACTCGTGCACAGTAAAAGCATGCGATTAGGAAACATCCAAGCGTACATTCAAGCGTCAGTGAAGAAACATTTGGGCACGCTTACTTTCAGACGTATAAGACACAGAAAAGCCTGCATAAGCAGTTGTTTTGATTGATGCTCAGCTCCGAGAAACCCAGGGAAGCAGACAGCGGAAACAGTCAGTCATCTGTCATTCAGTTTAAATTTACGACCGCAAAGCAATCACATAGAGTACTGGCTCAATGTCTCTCTGTCTCTCTCCCTCTCTCTCTCTCCCTCTGTTACCTTCTCCCTCTCTCTACCTCTCTTTTCCTCTCTCAGTACCTATGCTCCGGTGAAGCAGTTTCTCCGTGTGGACAAAGACAAGGTATAATGTATTAGCTATACTATACCGTACATACTATATTTTGTATTATGCATGTACTCCTAGGGCTGAACAACAGTTAGTCAAAACATGCAACTCACAATATGAACTACTGCAATTTTCAAATTGTAGAGGCCACAGTTCATTGCAATTAGAGAAGGGGTCCAAAATGTACTTCTAAACATTTGCAATTGCAACAATTAATTGAATATGTGTTCGCATTGTTCAGCCCTAATACTGTATATCTACATTATATATATATATATATATATGTATACAGTATGTCACAGTTAGTTTGAGATTCAGTTAGATTGAGAACAGGAGCACTCGTTTTTGGGCACAAGGTGGAGCAGGCAGTGCCTCCTTTGGGGAACTAGGAATAATTTGACTGAGGTTAGGGTTAGGTTTAGGCATAGTTTTACTGAGGTTAGGATTAGGGTTAGGTTTAGGCATAGTTTTACTGAGGTTAGGGTTAGGATTAGGATTAGGTTTAGGCATAGTTTTTCTGAGGTTAGGTTTAGGCATAGTTTTACTGAGGTTAGGTTTAGGCATAGTAGCATTCACCAGGTTAGCATTCACCAGCTACCACTGAGACATGGGCTTCTTCCACATCCAGGTGAACAAAAACAAGCACTCCTTTCCCAATCTAACTGGTTTCTCAAACTAACTGTAACATTACAATTCATAGTTTTCCCCCCCAAAAAAACATTTCTGTTAGTCACACACACTCTCTCTCTCTCTCACAGGCATGCATGCACACACACACACACACACACACACACACACACACACACACACACACACACACACACACACACACACACACACATACAGAACAGTACAACTATGAACACGTACTGTAGTGACCCTGCTTTGCTGCACTCTTCTGTTCCCTCTAGTTTATAATCCCTCCCTTTGTTTTTAAATACCCTTCTGCTTGCTTTTTAATCCATGAAAATAAATATACCCACACTAATCTCTGCTACACAAAGATTTGGGGAAACTCTTGGCCTGGTTCAAAGTTGAAAATGTCACTGGAACAAAACCCCCCAAAAAGATTTCATCCACCAGCATCACTGCCGTATAGAAAACATACCGGTATGATATTAGTCAAGGACTCAGTAGTAGGCTATTACTCAAGTAAAAGGGAAGCTAATACATGTTGTAATTACTTGAAGGTTTGAGGTTGTTGAGGTCAAATATTTTAGTCTAGTAGTCTAATGATGCAATTCAATGTAACGTAACCAAAACCCTTGTAAAATCTGCTCAAGGGTAAAAGGACCCTTGGATGCTGCAGAGGTTTTTAAACACTTCAACTCCCAATTTTGGGCATGTCATTATACATTATATATTTTTTTAAATTGAACAACTTAGAAAGATGCAGACCTACAAGGTGTGTGTGTGTGTGTGTGTGTGTGTGTGTGTGTGTGTGTGTGTGTGTGTGTGTTTGTGTGTGTGTGTGTGTGTGTGTGTGTGTGTGTGTGTGTGTGTGTGTGTGTGTGTGTGTGTGTGTGTGTGTGTGTGTGTGTGTGTGTGCGTGCGTGTGCGTGTGTGTGCGCGCGTGCATGCGTGCATGTGTATGTATATGCGCTTCACCCATTTTCAACCTCATCTTCATATAATTGGTCCTCACTAACAATTTCCACCTGCCCACTCTGCATCTCATTGGTGGGCTATACGGACAGTTCAGAAACCTACAGTAACTACCAATGACATCATCGATTGGGGATTCCAAGTTAGCATGCGTAGAATAGACCAAATGGACAAACCTGCCTATTGATGATGTCACTGGTAGGCATGTTTCTGAACCGTCCTGTTGAGACTAGGCACTAGTGAAGACCAATTAGGCCTAGAATTATTGAATGCTTTAACCAGTGAAAAATAACAGATATACAAGCTCACAGCGCGGCACCGAGTGCCGCGCTGTGAGCTTGTAGATCTGCTATTTTTTTTAAAGTCGTGAAAATTTTAGCAAATCTTTGAATATACATGTATGTATTTTCAAAGCGTACGTTTGTAGCTCAAATTTTGCTTCTGGGTGGTCCCTGGAACTAAATATTTTGATATTTTGAATATCATTTTGGGGGTCCTTCACATGAAAAGGTTTGAGAACCACTGACATAGTAGTCTCTCAAGAACAGACTAACTGAGCTCCAGCTAAGTGAAAAGGACCTTTTCTTTGGCGATGGCTGGCCAGATTGCTGACATAGAAACATAGGTTTTTCAAAAAACCTTAGAAGGATTCAAAAGACACTTATAGAATCGGGTCAAAATTCTAATTTTCACGATTTTTCAAAGATCTGCTATTTTTCTATAGTTAAAGCATTCAATAATCCTGGGCCTTAATGGGTTAAATGAGGATAGGTCGAAAATGGTTGGAGTGGTTCTGGCTGGTTCTGGCTGGAGCAGCTCCTCTTGTGACTGTAGAGTCCAATATGGGAGTGGCAGTCCTTCTGACACAGCTCACATGATGAAGGAGGTGGCAGGTCTTTCCCAGCCTGGTTTGTTCTTCTGTGGGCCCTCTTCTCGTCCCACTGAAGCAGCAGGTGTTCTTCAAACCTCTGAAGACCCTTCTGTCCAGAGCCGTTTCTGGGCCCATGGGGGCCCTAAGCATGATTCTGCTATGGGGCCTTCCTGCAGCGAAAAAATAATAGGCCTAATATTTTTTATAATTTTTGTATCCATTTTATAATGGAAATATATATATATATAAAAAAATATATATAAATGAATAAATAAAAAACGACAACAACAGGCAACGTATTTTTGCTATGTTTGATTTGTTCTTTTCTTATTTAAATAAAAAATGAAAACTTCCCCATAGGGGTGCTGGAACACCTGCAGCACCCCTGCACAGTGGCCACTGTGCCAAAACATTGCAAAGAAAGTCACCACAGTTTGATTTGATCATTGCTTAGTCAATTATGAAGGGATTTCTAAAATTAAAGCGTCTCCATATTGTTTGGGAAGTCTCTGTTTTTAGCTGAGTGTTGTTTTTGACAGCAAATTTTTATTTAGTTTTAGTCATAGTCTTTTGAATAAATTGTCATTTAGTTTTAGTCATAATTTAGTCACCTGAAAAGTTTTAGTTTTAGTCTAATTTTAGTCGACTAAATATCATACGATTTTAGGCGACTAAATCTACAGTTGATTTGGTCAACTGAAATAATTCCGGCAGGCCTTGATGACATTGTAATGGCTGATTTTACACTTGGTTGTGCAACGCGTTAACGCAACACCTGAGAGCAACCTAACCGAAAATTACTCTCCACTAGTCCCTCCCTAACGTTTTAGTCTAGTTTTTATTTTTGTTGACGAAATTGTCAATATATTTGTTCTTAGTTTAAGTCATCACAGCTTAATTTTTATTTCGTTTTTATTTAGTTTTCGTCAGTGAAAAAAATGCAGTCGACAAAATTTTTCGTCATTAGTCAACGAAATCAACACTGCCATGTGGTTGTGTCGGTGTGTGTTGCTTTTAGGTCTCGCTTGCATAGATCTTTGTATCGTAGCTGTGGCCGCCCTCGTGGCCTCTTTCCCGAAGCGAGCTCTCCATATAGGAGGTCTTTAGGGATTCTGCCTTCCTCCATGCGGCACACATGACCCAGCCAGCGAAGACGCCTCTGTTTAAGGAGTGTGTAACGTACATGGAGGGTATTTTTGCAAACATAACATCTATGTGGGTGGGCTGGGGGTGTGGGTGCGGAGAAAGAAACTTTCCCACTAGTGAGATTAGGGTGAACTCCTTAGCTCTGTTGGGGGACAGGATTGGTTTGGGTTTAGTTGACTTATGCTTATTCATAATTATACCAAATATGGCCCTGTACGTAGCTCAGATTAAAACATACTGTAAATACCAGTTATTATATGTTTGTGTGTGTGCGTCTGTGTATTCCATCCAGGTCCAGATCTTCAACCCAGCATTTTTTAAGTACATCCATGACCACTGGACCAAACATCATGGACGTTACCCCTCCACTGGCATGCTGGTGTTGTTCTTTGCTTTGCACGTCTGCGACGAGGTTAGTAACACTTCAGTTTGCCTCGGTTCAATTCAATTATTGTCTCCACCAGCCGAAGGCTGAGGGAGAGTATGTTTTCGCCCCTGTCCGTGTGTGCGTCCGTGCGTGCGTCCGTCCGTCCGTCCTCCGAGTTTGTTACCAGCTAATCTCCGGCACCGTTGGCCCGGTCGCTGCCAAAATGAGCACACACACTCCCTGGATGCCAATTCAGAACCTCTGCCCCACATTTTTCAGATGGCCCTGTTCTAGCGCCACCATGAGGCCGATGTTTGCAAAACACATTTCTGTACACTACTCCTACAGATTTTGTCCAAAAATCACGCAAATCGGTAGACAGTATCTCTACAGTCATGTGATCGACACGGATCTGTCTGATTGTCCATATTCCATCCTGATTGGCTGATATTGGCTTTCAAAGTTTGTAAGATTGGTCCATTTCGGACAAAATGCCTCAAATCACAAACGCAGAGCGCAATTATCACGTAATCGCGCACACACGTTCCCACTAGGACGAGGAAGAAATGCCACATCAAATTTCAGAAATCAGCCTCATGGTGGCGCTATAACAGGCCGATTCGTGGTTTTACCTATAACTCCACCGATCAGTTTCAAACTTTTAAGCGCACTCCCTGGATGCCAATTCAGAACCTCTGCCCCACATTTTTCACATGGGCCTGTTCTAGTGCCACCAGGAGGCCAATTTGTGCAAAACTACCTTTTGGCCAGTACTCCTACAGATTTTGTCCAACAATCACGCAAATCGGTAGACAGTATCTCTACAGTCATGTGATCGACATGGATCTGTCTGATTGTCCATATTCTATCCTGATTGGCTGAGATTGGCTTTCAAAGTTTGTAAGATTGGTCCGTTTTGGACAAAATGCCTCAAATCACAAACGCAGAGTGCAATTAACATGAAATCGCACACACACATTCCCACTAGGCCGAGGAAGAAATGCCACTTCAAAATGTTTAAATCAGCCTCATGGTGGCGCTATAACAGGCCAATTTGTGGTTTTACCTACAACTCCACCGATCAGTTTCAAACTTTGTAAGCGCACTCCCTATAGGCCAAGGAAAAAACATTTCCTTGCATTTTTCACATCAGCCTTTTATAGCGCCACCAGGAGGCCGACTTATGTAAGACACATTTTTGGATATTACTCCTTCAGATTTCTACTACAGTCATATGATCAAGACGGATCTGACCCGTATTAAATATTCCATCCTGATTGGCTAAGATTGGCCTCCAAACTTTGCAGGATTGATCCGTTTCGAACAAAATGCCTCAAATCAAACACAGCGTGCAATTGTAATGAAATTGTGCACGCACATTCGCAAAAGGCCAAGGAAGAAATTACACTACAAAATGTTCAAATCAGCCTCATGGTGGCGCCATGAAAGGTCTAACATTGGTGAAGAACACAGGCCACCCTTTTTAACCCTAACCCATGCGCCTGAAATTTGCCGCTGATCGCCCCAGTGGTTTGTGAGATTAGCTGAGGACACTCAGACCGGGGCAAAACCATAATTCCCCCTTGCCTTTGGCATGGTGGAGATAATTAAAATATAATAATATTGAGGAATTATTTCTCTTTATTTCTTTCAATCACACATCTGTCCATAATTCTTACAATGCATAATGCATGAATACTCATTTGTGCACGCACACACAAACACTCAAGCTCATTTCTCGACCTCATTTTCTCCTCACATATCTTCTCCCCTTTCCATCCTGCGTCTGTTAGGTGAATGTGTTTGGTTTCGGGGCAGACAGTCGGGGTAACTGGCACCACTACTGGGAGCAGAACCGCTACTCTGGAGAGTTCCGCATAACTGGCGTCCACGACGCAGACTACGAAGCCCAGATCATCCAGCGTCTGGCCAAGGCTGGCAAAATCACTGTATTCCGTGGAAAGTAGCCAACACGTCACCTCAAATACCTTAGATTTCATGTTAGAACGCTGGCTTGGCTCGGGATGCTATACCGTAGGTGCGGCTTAGAGTGCATTGTATATTCTTCCTTTCACTTTGCAGCAGTCTGTGAGCATAAGTAAAGAAATGAAGTGGAGAGAGGAGCAATACGAACTGCTGCTGCATGAATGGAATCTGTGGCAAGTGAAAAAGTGAAGTTGTATCTTTTAAATGTTCAACTGGTAGTGAAAAGTGTTACAGCAGAGAGATGCCTAATTATCTTGCCTCGGGAAGAGTCCTAACAGCCACAGCTTTGATGGGAGAACACACTTTTGGAGCCACACAAATGGAAAACAAATACTAATACATTTGGAACAGCTGTTTCCAAATGTATTTCATTACTGTGGGACATGAGACTTAAAAGTCGGGGGGAAAAAAGTGGACGGAGGAGTGCTAAAATGATAACCACCTACAGGGGGAGGAAGAATCAACCACACTGCCTCGTTTTAACCGAGGAAGGTAACTGAAACCACTAAAGAGCGGAGTGCTGTGAGCAACTGAACTGAAGGTAAGGTAGCTAAACTGCTACACTGGCTTGCTCACACCGAGGATATCGCATCTTGATGCATTCATAGCAGCATTGCCAGCAGGCCCTCCAATTAGGAAATCAATACACAGAGGAAAACACTACATTTGCTTCTGAAAAGGACACACACAGAAAGCAGGTGCCGTATCAGCAGTCACTGGGACCATTGTTTTGCAGTTACGTGGAATGTGTGAATGGCAGACTATGAAAATGGCGTCATTAAAATCTAAGCTTGAGTTGTGGATGTTGGTGATCAGCAGGCACTTGATGAACTGTACATCTACCAATACACAGTATGGGCAGTTGGGCACATAAGCAAACATATCAAAGCTGAAGCTCCCCTTGCCACCCCTGCCTATGCATTATTTCGCATTAAATCCCTTGCAGGTACTTTGCCCTGGACAAAGAAAGAGTTGTGCAAGATCGGCCACAAATGTAACCTTTTTTGTTTTGTTTTAGGAAAAACGTAAAAGCAACCCATTACGATAATAAAAGGCTCCAAACAATGACAGTCTTTGTCTACCTGTGCTGGTTTGTAAAATAGAGGAGGAGATTCCTTTAGTTCATTCTTTGCCCCACGCGGGTCTTTATCCTCTGTTCTGTTCAGTATTCTGCACGGTTTGCCACAGAAACACGATCAACACTCTTTGCCCGGGCTGTTTTCACTTGCAGGAGGCTAATTGCAACCCTAGCTGGCGTCTGCAGCCACCAGTTGAGCCAGCGAGCCTGGTGCTCCTAATCCAGGCTAGCACAACACAACCCTACCACAGTTCTGCATCCTGTCATAGAGTCTATCCGGCTGCTTAAGACTGTAGCAACAAGGCCAAGATCCCCTCTCCTGGGATCCCTTGTCAGTTGCTGCCAAGGCTTCACCGCAGGTATATCACGATGCAACCACGTCCCCCACAGGTCCACATCATCCACGGTTAAACGTCTGAGCAGAGAATTCAGTTTTTTTCGGGACCCGTGTTCAGTCACTGCGTGGTCTGGCGAGGTTACGACAGAGGAAGACGGGAGAGAATAGAGTGCCTGATCAAGCTTGGACGTGAGACTTTGTTTGCTGCAGTATTTTAAGATGGATGGAAATAAAAAGACACCTAACCAAAGGAGGAACATCATCTTCATCAAGCTGAACTTTGCTTACCCCAGCTACTTAGTTTGGGCATTTCTCTTTGGCAGCCCTAAAACTGCAAATTGAATGAACCTTAACAGACTATACTGTAACTGTACGTTACCACTTGTAGAGTGAATTTTATTGGTTAATTTTATATGCCGTTTTAAGCCTAAAGCCTAGACTATCATGCTCTTGTCCGCTCAGATCAGGATTTCTTTTTCTTTTTATTCTGCAGTTATGTATTTACAAAAAGATACATATCGTTGTTGTCGGGTGAAAACCTTGGATGTCCAAGGCTGTTCGTTTTGTGTTTATCATTTTAAAAAATGAACTAAACTAGTGGAAACAGCAGATCTACAAGCACACAACGCCTCGCACCGCGAGGCGTTGTGTGCTTGTAGATCGGCTGTTTTCACTACTTTTGTGCGACGGCCTTGTATGATCAAGCAGGGCGTTACTTGGTGAAAAAAACGTACAAAACTTGAAACTTGGAGATACAAGGTTTCTGCCCGACAGTGACAATATGACCCCCAGCGTTTTTTAAATCACCAAACCAATACCTAGTGCACTTAAATCAGCTACTTACATTTTCACATACACACATAAGAAGTTCATGATGGAATCACATGGTTTCACATGTAGAGGGAAAACGTGAAAAGATCGAGTGTCAGCTGTAAATCCATCCGAAAAGGGCATGAGAGTTGTTCAAAAAGAGCATGCTTGTGGCTTATGAACAAGTGTTACTACTACAGTATAACTGGAGCAAACAAAATGCCTATGAAGTTCTTAAACATACGAAAA
The DNA here is from genome assembly GCF_963921795.1 of Nannobrachium achirus. Classification (NCBI taxonomy): domain Eukaryota; kingdom Metazoa; phylum Chordata; class Actinopteri; order Myctophiformes; family Myctophidae; genus Nannobrachium; species Nannobrachium achirus. The sequence continues at coordinate 11,002,988 of NC_137820.1, read as the reverse complement.
GTATTATTGTTTTGTGTGTGCCACCAAGTCCATAGTGGTGTTATAAGACATTGTTTCTCAACCTGTGGGTCGGGACCCCCAGGGGGGTCCCCACATTATTTTGGGGGGTCCCCAGATGATTAACTTTATGTGTAACATTGTTTTCTCACTCAACAGTAAACAAGCCAACATAAAGTCCAAGTGTATAGAGGGGATCTGCTCATTTCTAAAGTCACAATTTAAGGACTTTTTAATACTTCTAAAATGACAAACTAAACATTGGCCAAATTGTCAAATATTAGAGGCAGAAATTGTGAAAATAGCCAATCTACATGCTCACAACGCCTCGCGTTGCGAGGCGTTGTGAGCATGTAGATCAGCTACCGTGTTATACTAAATGTAATGCCTCAACTCTTAGTGCTCGTCAGGGTGGGGGGTCCCCACCCAGTTAAAATATGATTATTTTAGGGGTCGCGGCCTGAAAAGGTTGAGAACCACTGTTATAAGACTATGTTCAAAAGTGTAAAAGAAAGAGCAATCAGGCTGTGTGGTCTAAAACCTGTGGTCTAAAGAAGGAATGTTTGAGTAGCAAATGTTTGTGAGCCAAGAGTGCTACAGTAGAGCAGAGGTTCTCAACCTGTGGGCTTGGGCCCACTGGTGGGCCGTGAGGGTAATAACAATATCTCAAATGTAGGACATTTTTAAGTACCCAAAGACGCTTGGTACTGCAACTTGCAGGATCCTCCGAATTGGCAAGACACTAAGATTTTAATCAAAAATCGGCAAAAAACAATTCAAGATGTTTTTTCTTGAAACCCTTGAAAAATGTTTTCATATACCAATAAGAACTACAGTATGTACTTGGTTAGGTCCATTGATACAAGCCAGAACTCAATTGCTTGAGCATTTAAAATAAACATGGGTGGGCCGCTTTCATGATCTTCCAGCGGGCTTTGGTCCAGAAAAGGTTGAGAACCACTGTGCTAGAGCACTGGTTCCCAAGCACTGGGTCGGGACCCATTTGTGGGTCGCAGACACATTTTCATGGGTCCCCTCATTTTTTTCCTACATTTTGTTCTTAAAGGAGCTATAGTCATCCGTTTTTCAAGAAAAAGTTGACTATAGCTCCTTTAATTATTTCAAAAGATAAAAAAAAAGAAACTCAAAAAGCTAAGATTTTCATAAATTAAAAAAATTCAATGATTTTTCTACGTAATTTCATTTATAAAAAAAAATCTAAGAAATTCCATAAATTAGACAACAAGAATGTCTAGGAAGTAGTGAAAATAGACGATCTACAAGCTCACAACGTTTCTGTTTTGGGTCACGAGCTAAAGGGTTTTGGAACCACTGTGCTATAGAGGAAACTTGGTGTTGTGAAACAACATCAACCTAAGATCAAAATGTCTTGCATGAAGCACATCGTTGTGAGTTCATTCACACTGTAATTACATGACTGTCATTACTAAAGGTGAGACCTACAGGGATAACGCCACATAACATTAGGAGAATGTCCTTATTAACAATGATAACTAGTTTTTTTCCTGGTTTTTAACGATTTTAGCTGGCTAACAATCCTGCTAAATAACCCATTTACCGGTAGGCCTAAAATTATTGAATGCTTTAACCAGTGAAAAATAGCAGATATACAAGCTCACAGCGCGGCACCGAGTGCCGCGCTGCGAGCTTGTAGATCTGCTATTTTTGAAAAAAATGTTTGCAAATCTTTGAATATATGTATTTTCAAAGCGAACGTTTGTAACTAAAATGTTGCTTCTGGGTGGTCCCTGGAACTAGATATTTTGAAATGGGGGTATGTGGCCAAATAAATATCATTTTGGGGGTCCTTCACATTCTTTGACGATGGCTGGCCAGATTGCTGACATAGAAACATAGGGTTTTTCAAAAAACCTTAGAAGGATTCAAAAGACACTTATAGAATCGGGTCAAAAATCAAATTTTCACGATTTTTCAAAAATAGCAGATCTACAAGCTCGCAGCGCGGCACTCGGTGCCGCGCTGTGAGCTTGTATATCTGCTATTTTTTTTATATTTAAAGCATAAAATATTGCGTCATAATGTGTTCAGGCCTAAATGGGATAACTGAGTCGACACAAACACATACATTGAAATGACTGGACTTGGATGTTGGGTCCTGCTGGTGCCTAATGGTGATGAAGAGATATGTGCTTCCACTGTTCAGATTAGTTCCATCAGGTGATCAGGATGTGTATATATTGTCTAACCACACATTGACCCTTAACATAATAGTCGCAGTATTTCATCCGCTTTCAATATTTGGTATCTTGTTTTGCACATTATGGCATTTATAGGATGCTGTTGCATTGAGCTGGACTCATTTTGAAAAATCGGTCTGGCTGACTCCACTTATGTACTGTATATAGATTTTGTCATATCTCTCTCACACACACACACACACACACACACACGCGCACACACACACACACACACACACACACACACACACACACACACATACATGTGTGCGCAAAGTCATGCTTTTGTGCCTTGTCCTGCTTCTGGACGCAGTTCTCCTACAGCTTGCCCCATCAGCAACACACACACACACACACACACACACACACACGCACGCACGCACGCACACACACCTCGGCCTGGCTGAGAGCTGTGCCTTGACCGCCTTCTGAGATGTTGTACACACCAACACACAGGTACATACACACACACACACACAGATACAAAGTCATATTTCTTTCACAGGAAAAGTGCAGTTGTCTCCAATAGTTAACTTCTTACTGTTTTGTACACAAACATTGTTATCCACAGCAAGCTGTAGGCGCATGAAAGGGATGATGAAACCTCAAAATGCATTGTGACTCGTTGTGAATGAGTACTAGGCCATTTGCAACTAAATATATCTATATATTTTTCAGACGTTTATACTTAACCGGGTACCACAAAACAGTACAATGTCAACGTGAAAAGAATCTTGAAGATGGGAGAAAGGCTTGAAGGTCCCACACCAGATTCCGACTACCACCACAAGTACCCAGTATATCTTCCCTTTCCCCCCTACAAAGACGCAGGACTGTCCAATTGCTACTTATAAAAGAAAAAAGCTTCACATTTCTGTGTGTGATTTCAGAACGGCTATGGAACACACCAGTAATGATAGTGATGAGTTAGAGTGTTTCTGTCACATTAAACACTTCTAAGTGCAGTTTTGGCAGGACATTATGTGTTCCTGCGGACAATGAAGACATAAATAATCCTGAGTGAAGGAGGCCATATCTTCACCGATCAACACAATGTAATTATAATGCATCCAGTTAACAAAAAAACTATACCAGCTTCTGTGTACTTAGAGCTAGTACATGAAGTTAATCATCATAACATCATCTACATGATACAGCTGTACACAGTACATTGTCATACAGTTTCTTACACTACAGGTTAAATGGAATTGCAGTAGGTTTTTCATTCTAGAGAACCTCCAAAACACATATTATTGTGTCAGTTTGAAAGTAGGTCAATTGACTTTCTTGCAATACAATGTTAAAAACAAATCAGGGTATGTGTATTATTCTTATATCCGGCCGTTACAATGACAAACCGCAGACAGTGGGGCTTACAGCCATACATGTGAGAATCAATAAAACCAATAAATAAGGCATCGTTCCCATAGTTTATGGTCTGCTCTTACCCCGCAGACCTTTGCTCTTCAGCAAGATGCTCAACTACAGTACAATTTGTATTTTCAATGACTGCTGAGGCCACACTGAAAATAGAAGTGAGGGAGCGAGAACAAGAGAGCAAGAATGAGGAACTTATGGATATGTATAAGAGAAGGAGAATGGGGGTGAAACAGAAAATGGGCGAGAGGGAATAGAAAAAGAGAACTCACTCTACTGTTCTGTCCTAAATTAGATTGGAGTTTCACTGCAGCTCTAATGTGATGTATTTCACTTACATGTGACACACATTGGTGAGTTTTTTTTCCTGGGGCGTTCATAACATAAAGTAGGTCTCCTCTCCTCCTGCTAACCCAATAGACCCATCTCTCTCCCACGACTGTCAAATGTCTCGTTTATAGGGAAACAGAGTCAAGCATTCGGTCTTTATTGTCATTATTGCCTCATGACTGTGAAATGACTGCTATAGTTCATAGTGGAACAAAGGTTGTGACTTTGGTTGTGAGTGTTATTGGCAATATTTAACTTAACTCCATTTGCCATTTCCCATCTCCCTGTATTAAAGAATCGATTCCTCTGCCCAAAGAACACATGACTTTGCTCAACTGCTTTACAAAATGTAAACTCAAGTAGGCTACATCATCACGTATACAAGACCAGATCTGTACCAGTTTAATAACACCCAGCCATGGATTGCAAAAGAAGCCAATGTATGAGATCCGTCTTAAATTAGATCCATGTTAAAGCTACTCACTGGCTCACTGTTCTAAATTAGAGCAGCAGAGAATAGAATCCTCGGTATACCAATAACTCTGTGACCCATTTATGGTGCTGCCTTGAAGGTACTGTAGCAGTTGTGCATCACCACCTAATGCAAGAGGGATTTAAAAGCATACTGGTGTAAGGGTGACTCCCGACATCACTTTTCAAAGGCAGGATTCCCAAAACAACCACAACAACTGTTTATTATTGTGATGTTGTATCTGCTTATTGTAAATCGCTTTGGATTAAAAGCGTCTGCTAAATGCCTAAACTGTAAACTGTAAACTGCTGGTTTCAGTCAAGATTCATTTTAGTTTAGGTATTTTCAAATTATGCTTACACTCTTGGATTTTTCCAAAAACTAAATGGGATGGCACCCCAAAATTGAATATGTATCATACTGTATGTATCAAACAACCCATATCCCTTTCTCCGTGTGAGAAAGCCACAATAAGAGCCACTGAACGTCAGTTACAGTATAAACTCAATAAATGTAATTTAGTTGAAAACAGTGAATGAGGTTTAAGTCTGAGAACCACTATCTTCTACATTTGTGTGCCTCGTTTACATAGGACATTAAAATCCTAGTGTCAAAGTAAGTGGATCAAGAGCCTATATTTAGACAGGTCAACAAGTTGACTTTTAGCAAAAGGTCAACTCGTGTAGGATTGGACGTTTCTGTTTAGCCTGGGTTGAATTGACAAAAATCTGTGCCTTGGATGCTTGTCTACACAATTTCTAGTATCTTGTATCTGCACTGGGATTTTAATACCAAATGTAAAGGAGCTATTTATTTTGTATTTAGCTCATTCAGGAAGTCCATCTCCCACATTTCTTATGGTTGGACGTACCACTTAATTCTCAACCCTCTGACGTACAAAGCTGATTTTGCAGGAAAAAATTGGTACGTTGATATGGTCAATACAGCCTGCAGCGGAGATCAAAGCTGAAAACTCGGACAAAATGAACATAGTTAGATGGAGAAAAGAGTATTAGTATATCTGAAGGAATATTGCTTCAGAGGTTGCCAGCATATCCTTAATTTTAGGGCTGTGAAGTTGTTCCGTTAGGGCAGTCTTGTGTATTTTTCTTGCATTAGATCACTGGTTTGGTTTGTGTTGAACAGTATATCTATATTTATAGTTGGTTGCAGGCTATGTTGCACATCAACAAATGCAGATCTCGTAGCTTGTAGATCAGCTACACCGGCATTCAACCAAGTATAAATCATCCTATTGCAGACTGTACATATCAAAAAGACTTTAAGGCTACCACATGCGGTTACACCTCGCCACTCCGACATGTCTCCTTTCCGACACTAACCCTATCTCTAACCCTTACCCTAAACTTAACCCCTATGGAAGTGTCGCCACTCCGACAATAAGAAGTCAATTTCGGAGTGGCGACATGTCGGAATGGAGATCGACACCCCCACATGCATACAATAGAAACAATTTTGGAGTGAACGAATCATCAGCAGTAAATCTTTTATATATGTTTTTGTATGTAAACTTACACGGTAATATCAAAACTACAACTACTGTACAAAATACTGCTTGGTGCATAACTTTACCTGTAAGGGATCTATAAGATAGATTAAAATTCAGTGGAATAGTCTCATAATGAGGACAATAATACAAGGAGTGGATAACAGTGTCAAAGCATCAATAGCCACACAGTTACTGCTGTATGGTGTTATTTTACCGTGTCAGTATTAAAGAACATGGTCTCAGTAAGTTTAACCTTTCATTTTGGGTGGTTTGCGTCAGTCCACATCACTGTACAGTCCTTGCGTTGTTGCCTTGTTGGTTAGTTATGCCTGATTTATGCTTTGGTGAAAAAGCACCTGCGACATGTAACTACAGTACTACACAGGTTTCTTCTGTTCGAAACATGTTTTTGTCGTACGACGGACATGCCCACACAGCGCTTTGTTACTGAAGCATCTATCAGGTTGAAGACTGCCACTGGATTAAGCCAGTACATTTGTATTTACTACATTGAACCTGAATCTGTATCATTATGTGATCATCACAGACTGCATCTTATTATGCTATTGAACAAATAAATCCTTCTTTAAACATGACTTGGTTGTCAGCTTTAACCAGTTAACTCTCTACAAAATGTTAGGGCCCAGATTTGTAGTAGTATTTGAAACCTACTGTATGAGGATTTTTAGAAACCCTACTCGATTTTTCCTTGCAGTGAGGACAAAGTGAATAATCGATTCATGGGCTGAAAAATGAGGCCTTTCAAATAACTATGCTACCTTGTATCGAGTTGGTAAATGTGGTAAATCATCCGAATGGAAATAATATCTATATTATTTTAAGATAATCTTAATAACTAAATGTTATTGGAGCAGTCAGCACACACACTGTATTCATTGAATAGTTATTAGAGGAAAACAGAACATGTTTTTGCATTCATCAGTATTTATTCTGTGTTCATCTATGAACTTCTCAGACATGGATAAGTTACAATGATAAAACAAGTCGTTTCAGTGTCAGGACAATGACTTTCCACAGAACTATAACAAGTGTGTGTTAATATGCATTTACTATTAGTCACTAACAAGAACGCAGCACCGATTGGCTTATAACTGTCAACGGGGCAACCAATCACAGGGGAGAACACAGGCTTTCGCAGACAACACCCCTCAATGATGATTTTGTAGATGGTTGAAGAATTATCAGTGGAATCATGAACTACATTGGTAAACCTTCCCAGTCCTTTCAGCATTAAATATGTCAAATTCACTTTGTGCTTGGACCTCGCTAGCTTAATTATCTGTGAGCAGAAGCCAAGCAAAGGAGGCATGATGAGGTGCCCAAAAAAAAAGAGTTTGTACAATTCATCAAAAGCATCAAAGCAGCAAACGTTCCAGGGACTTGTTTGAGATGAGAAACAACATAAGAGCAGGAAGTAAATAGACAGAGAGGGGCAAAATGGACATAAGGACCCCATAGGACGGGTGCTACTGAACATCATTAGCTTTTATAGCTGTCATATATAGACCACAGACAAAATGAAGCTACATGCACCTGTCTATGTTGTTGTTTCCCTTTTAAAACCGTTTGTTCCTAGGCAGGTTTATTTATGACTGAGTTCCCAGAGAGGAGAGGACCATTTCAATGTAATGAGTCTGAATGATCTTCCTACTCCAATAAATCTGTCATGGTGTGTCTGTTTACCATTAGGCACAGCCGCGTCAGTGGTCATATTTCAAACAGCAACGGAGGGGAAAGCAGCAATCTCATTCTGTACCAACCACAGTATCGTATCAGTGATAACTTAAATGGAAGCAAAACAAGACTGGTGGAAGGAAGAAGGGAAGATAGAAAGGAAGAATAAATGGAGGTTCCCTCTCTCTCCTCTCCCCTTCTCTCCTCCACCGCCACAGATCCCACCATTCATTCTGACTCTCACATCCCAGTCTGCTCCACCCCCTCCCCCTTGTACTTCAACACCTCCTAGTTCTCTCCCAGCTTGAGCCGTGCAAACTCGTTGGCCATCTGTAGCGCCTCCTCCAGGCGGTGTGTGTTCTTGCCGGTGGCCTGGGCAGACGTGTCCTTGCCGCCGCCTTTGCCGTCCAGCACTTCCTGGAGCTCGTCAACCCACTCTTTGGCCTTCAGACCACGGTTAGCCACGTCCTGGCGATGGAGGAGAAAGATAGACAGAAAAATAAGAGGAATCAAGATTGAGAGTGAAAAAGAACAGAGATAAAGAGAAATAAAAAACTAAGCCCATAGAGTACCTACCTCCCCTTTTCCTTTGTAAAGGGAAAGGGGAGGTCCTTTCCTTTCACTTTAATACTATTGTTTCTTTTTCCCTTGTTTTATTTCAATGTTATATGAGATACATAAAGTGGTTCCTGTGTAAATAAGGCGAAAAGCTTACTAGGATCTCCTTTTAGTTGACATTGTACCAGTGATTTGTACTGTCATGAAACTGTAGTTTTTCCTATGCAAACTTCAAATAAATTCTTCAATCAATCAATCAATCAATCAATCGAGAAATATCAATGGAGAGAAAGGACAAATGAGAAATAGAGACATTGAGAGAGGATGAAATAAGAAGAAGCTGTACAGTGATATATGCACGTGTGTGGTGTGTGTGTGTGTGTGTGTGTGTGTGTGTGTGTGTGTGTGTGTGTGTGTGTGTGTGTGTGTGTGTGTTACCTGTGGGACTTGGCATAAACAGATGATCTTGCCAGCATCCTGGTCTACAGTGAAGAGCATGGCAGCAGTCTGTGGTGATTGGGTCTTCAATAGCTTCAGTGACTCATTCAGAGCCTGCAAGAGAGGAGGGGAGGAGGAGCAAGGTGAAGGAGGGATTCGCAGACAGGTTGGGAACGCAATGACGAATGGTTAGTTTCAACCACGAGAACTAAGTGAGCCGAGTCAAGTTTTTCACAGGTTCTGGGTTTGTTTCTATACACTATGATGGCTCGGTTCTCAGAACCTAATTTGGGACCTGCTATGTCTACGGTATACTAGTAAAACTCAAAACCTTTTTTTTTACAAGGAGTTGTAGAAGTTTCTACGTTTTATAATTTTGTATGTTTTTTTATACGTTTGTTTCAGGGGTGGTTCTGGTTTTAATGGAAGTGTAAATAAAAATGCAAAACACATCAACTTCACAGGTTCTATAAAGTTTCAGGTAATGGAAGGTCAAGGTTCTGGATTGCCCATCATAGCTGTCAAATAGTGAGCAGACACATTAAGAGAATGATCGGAGGGAGTGAGAAGAGGGAATGTCTGTTTTGGGATTTAACATGATCTTGGTTGTGGGATCAATACAATGCTGCTCAGCTCCACGTTGTGATACGACACCATATAATGAGCCATTTCTTAGTTCACACACGATCCTCAGAGCTGCGTCTGGGGACAGACACTCTCCATCACCAGACAGACTGGCCGATCAAATGGCAGGATGAGACACAACTTGCGGTCCGGGGAGCTGTACTGCATTATGGTCATTACAGTGCTATAATTAATCTAATCACCAATTCATTCTGTGAATCATCAAGAGTGCTTTTAACGTCGTTTAGAGCAACATTAACTATTTTATAACGTCCATCAACGAATAGGAAAAAAGCTGATCTAGCCAGCAGTTCTGAGGGTATTTTACAGTGTAGACTAGAGATGCATCACGGTTTACAGTTTCAAATGGAAAACTGAACAGAGCATTAGTTTGCTGAAGAACATGCATACATATACTGTTGATGCAATCCCCATCCACCCCTCCTATTTCCTTTGTATTGGAAGAGAATTGTCCATGAATGAATGAATGAATGAATGAATGAATGAATGAATACATGATTTTATTTTCATATCTGGCTGCCTTTCACAGCCCGTCCCTTACGGGATTATTCAGACAATTTAAATAACAGTTTTTCAAGTGCCAACATGCTGACACAAAAATGAATAAATAAACAAAATAAAATGGTCCCATCCTAATTTACAGTACAATAATAAGACAGAATAAAGCCATAATAAGAAATAATGTGTTGGTAATTAGAACTAATATTATTTTATTAGACAGAAACAAAGACAGAATAACAGAAAGAGCGAATACATTCTCTGGCACCGCCAACTGTTGCAGAACTGCTGCGGCAGCCACCGCACGGACCGGCAGTTTACTGCGGCGGGACCTGCCGGTCCGTGTGGCAGCCGCCGGTCCTACGGCCAGGACTGCCGGTCAAACTGCCGGTCCGTGCGGCGGCCGCCGGTCCTATCGCCGGCGATGCAGCGCCACTGCCGGTCGAACTACCGGTCGAACTGTCGGTCGTGCGGACGCGGCAGGTGCCGGTGCCAGAGAATGTATTCGCTCTTTCTGTTATTCTGTCTTTGTTTCTTTAATAAATTAATATTAGTTCTAATAACCAATACATTATTTCTTATTATGGCTGTATTCTGTCTTATTAGTGTACTGTAAATTAGGGTGGGACCAATACAATAATACTGCATACTGTATACTTCTGATCAAAAGTACATCAATAGGCGAGAGAGAGAGAGAGAGAGAGAGAGAGAGAGAGAGAGAGAGAGAGGCACAAAGATAGAATGGACAAGAAACAGAACAAGAAACACACTTGAGTGATAGGTTGGTATGATCAATCGCAGTGCCACAGTCTATGTATAAGTTGCATGTCTTCTTTTATTCCAGGCTTTATGTATGAAATTGGAGATTGCGACAGTATGGTTATCAAATAAATCTTTAACTAAATCGAATGTATAGTTATCAATTAAATATTTAACTAAATCACTGTCCACTGTGTCCAGGGATTTACCAAAAATCTGATCAAAAAGTGTTTTTCTTAAGTCATGATAGAAAGGGCAGTACAATAAAAAGTGGGTTCCATCCTCCACTTCATCAAGGTCACAATATCTACAAAGCCTTTGGTCTACTTTTGTTCCTGTGTATCGTCCCGTTTCAATGTGTAGTGGCAATATTCCAAAGCGAAACTGTGCACACAGAGATCGCTGGCTCTTAGATAGATCATACACAACATATTTTTCACATTCATACACAGTTTTAAACTGACGGTAGGTATGTAATTTAGTTTTGGCATTTAATTCTTCCAACCATTTATGACTATATTTTATCATGGCCAATTTCTTGAACATCCTCACATTCACCCTCTGCCTGCGAATGCACAGATGCTTAAGTCCATAATCTTGGAGAAGATCAGACATTTTCTGTGCCCAATAGCCTCCTGTTGAAATATCCCACCTGAAAATCCTTCTTGCCACCCTATCATATGGCAGGTCAAGCATTCTGTTCCACAATTGTACCACATTAATCTTCCACCGAACCTCACATGGTATCCATCCTATATCACCATTAACAGCAGCTACAGGGGCAAATTGATTAACTCCCAGAAAATATCTAATAGCCCTATTGTGCACATCTACACTTTTGCTAAAATTTGTAGGTGTGAATCCCCAAACTCCAGAGGAGTAATCCATGATAGGACAGACGCAAGACTGGTATAACTCAGTATATTTAGCATATCCCATATACTTTAAATTTTCATTTTTTCCGATGATACCTCCTAATGCTCTGCTTGCCAAGTCTGCCAGCACTGATGTACCATGTAAAAATGACATATGTTCATCAAAGATAAGTCCAAGGTATTTGTACTTGTTTGTGAATTGAAGTTTGTTACTGCCAAAGTTGAATTGATATTCACTTATTTTCTTACCTGGTTTTCGAAATTCCATAACCTCTGTCTTTTTTAGATTAATCAATAGGCGCCATCTCTTACACCATCCATCAGCACAAGTTAACATTTTTTGCAGGTCATATTCATTTTCTGCCATGAATATTAAATTGTCTGCATGAAGCAAAAGGCTCACCCTCGTTTCCCCACATATTATTCCCACTCCCAGCTGTTTTATTTCTTTTGCTAAATCGTTTATAAAAATAGCAAAGAGAGTTGGGGAAAGAGAATCCCCTTGTTTAACTCCTGATGGGGTGGGGAACCTTGATGTATAATGGTCATTTAACCTGGCACAGGCCACAGGTGCCTTATAAATAGACTGGATGGCAGAATAAAAGTTTCCATTAATTTCTAATAAAAGAAGTTCTCTATCCACACAATCAAAAGCTTTTTGGAAATCAATAAAACATGCAAAGGTTGATCTATTTTCCTGGATTCTATTTCTAATTATAGTGCTTACTGTGTGTATATGATCTATACAGGCCCTATTCTTACGGAAACCATTTTGTTCATCTTCTAAAAGGTGATTATGTTCCAAGAACGTCATTAACCTACGGTTTAGAATAGATGAGTACAATTTATATATTGTGCTAAGTAGGCTAATATCTTGGTAATTTAATGGCACCCTTGGATCATCTTGAGAGTTCTTAGGGATTGGGTTTATAACAGATTTAAGCCAGATGGAAGGCAGAATACCAGAGTTAAAACAACATTTAAATAAACCATATAAGACCTCAAACAATTTAGGTGACTTGAGCACCTCGTTGTACAGTTCTTCAATACCCAGGGCTTTTCCTCTTTTAGCATTGTCAATTGCTTGTTGAACTTCGTCCCTACTCAGCGCTCTGTTCAGATCGTTGTCACTGTTTTGTTCATCTAAGTTTCTCTTCTGTGAGGATCTATCGGCATAAAAGCTCTCATCAAAACCTATATTAATTTTTGACAAAGGACCAGATCCCTTCTCCCATTCCCCAATCACAGTTTCTAAATTTGAAGATCCAGTATCATCCTTCCTTAATTCTTCATGAATTAATTTACATAATTCATCATACCACTTATCCAATTCATCTTGCTTTTGGGCCGAAACTTCTAGTTTGCTAATTAAATTCCTCATTGCTACTTGAGCCATATTGGAACTAAGGAAGGCCCCAGAGATATTTCTCCTAACCTGTTTTTTTGTAGGTTGTGTAGGAGATGCGACATTATCAGATGTAGATTCTACAAGCTCAACATGAAATTTCATAAACAACAGAGAGTGGTCTGGCACTCGACAACGATCTCTTTTTAAATCATTACACCCAGTATTTTCCACCATCTCATTTGCCAATAAAACTTTAAATTCAAAACAATTCATCAGACAGTCAAAAGGGGTGATAATGTAATCCACAATTGCTTTTCCCTTTGAAGACACGGATGTAAAATTATCCTCCAAAGGACAGATCCTACCATTGACTACACACATTTTTGAGTCTCTTAAGAATACAAGCAACATTTTTCCATGCTTATTCACAACATCATCTAAAGCAACTCGGGATGGAATACTATCAATATCCGGAATGAAATCGTTTAATCCACCTATTCTCGCATTTAAATCTCCACATATATAAATGGCATCCATCTCTGAGCATAAATAAACTTGACTTAATAAATGACAAAAAAATAAATTTGCGTCTCTGCCCCACAGAGATAATTCTGGAGGTAAATAACATGAGAATATAACAAAAGAGTATTCCAAATTCGTATGCTTAAAAGATAACCCGATAATTCCATCCATACATTTGTCAATTATTTTAATTGTATATTTTGCAAATAAACATGATTTTACAAGGATCCCCACTCCCCCCGACGCTCTTTTTGCTCTTACGTGTGTTATTCTATTGTTTCCGAACCATTTGTATCCTTTAATGACAATAATGCCCTCTCCACGTAGGTGAGTTTCATTCAAAGAAATGATGCATGGATCTAGTGATTGTAGAATAACTGTTCTGAGTTCATGGTTATTAACTGTCCAGCCATTTACGTTCCAATGTGCGAGTGAAATTGATTCTCGTTCACCCACCTTGGCGGAGGCGCCACTCTCCATCGCCATGACGAGCAGCGGTTGGTTGGGGCTGCCGTCAATCACCTCCTTGGTCTTTTCCAGGACTCTCTTCTGCACTTCGGCCTTACTGGCGCGGTCCAGGTCGTCCATGGTCTTCTTCAAGGCCTTCAGAGCTTCTCTCATCTCGTCTTTCTGCCACTGGGAGATCACTGCTGTGCCAAGGGACTACACACACACACACACACACACACACACACACACACACACACACACACACACACACACACACACACACACACACACACACACACACACACACACACACACACACACACACACACACACACACACCAATGTTGTTTTTGACAGCACATTTTGATTTTGTTTTAGTCAAAGTCTTTTGAATAAAATGTCATTTAATTTTAGACATAATTTAGTCACCTGAAAAGTTTTAGTTTTAGTCTAATTTTAGTCGACTAAATATCATACATTTTTAGGCGACTAAATCTACAGCTGATTCAGTCAACTAAAATGTATTTTGGCAGGCCTTGGTGGCATCGTAATGACTGATTTTACACTTGGTTGCTGCGACGCGTTGTGAGCTTGTAGATCGGCTATTTTCAGCGCGCAAAACCTGAGAGCAACCAAACATAATATGACTCTCTTCTCCGCTAGTCCCTCCCTAACGTTTTAGTCTAGTTTTTATTTTGTTGACGAAATTGTCAATATATTTAGTCTCAGTTTTAGTCATCACAGCTTAGTTTTTATTTAGTTTTTTGTCAGTGAAAAAAAATGCAGTCGACAAACATTTTTCGTCATAGTTTTAGTCGACGAAATCAACACTGACACACACACATACAGATCTGTTCAGTGCATTTTGACAGACCTTCCTTTCAGTAAATCATTTTTCTAAAATTCAAGAGCTGGCTATTGTATATCACTCACACACACGTGTGACTGACCAAAGTCAAAATCTAAAGATGTCTTAACCGCACCTAACCTAACAGCACACAACACAATCAGATTCTTACTTCTGTCATGTCAGCGATTTCTTTCTGGACGTCCTTGTTTGGGGCTGTCTGAGCCTTCACCTTTTCACCCAGCAACGACAAAGACTGACGCAAGGCATCAGCTTTCCTCTGGGCCTGGAGAGAGGCATGGTGATGGGAGAGAGAGGGAACAGATGGGGTAGATTAGAGGTGAGAGAAAAAGACACAGAGAGAGTGAGGAGAAACAGATTGGGGAAGCGGTGAAAGTTATAAAGTTACAATTAGGGCTGTCACGATTATGACATTTTACATGACGATTATTTGTCACTCAAATAATTGCGATTAAGGCTTTAATTGTGTTTTTTTGTCGTTGACAATTACATTTCTGTTTGGCTTTTAGGCTTTTAAGTTGCACATGGCAGATATGACACAATCAAAATATACAAAGAAATTACTGACATATTTGACAACTTTACACTTAAAAAGAACATTGATAGTGGAAATAGCCGATCTACAAGCTCACAACACGTCGCATCGCGACGCGTTGTGAGCTTGTAGATCTGCTATTTCCAATATTTTGGACTTTTTTTTTTTTTTTTTTTTAATATGAACATTTTTCAACATGGAAACAATTATGACGATTATGAAAAATAATCACGTTTATGTCAAATAATCACGATTAGACGATTATGTAATAATTGTGACAGCCCTAGGAAGCGGTGAAAGTTACAAAGTTACAATAACAGTATATCAGTCTTTCCTTATTTTTCCCTGGGACTCTGTACCGTCTGCCAGAGGGTAGCGGTTCGTATTCTGAACACAGGACATGGGAGGGGTCGGCAATTATTTTCTTAGCTTTCCTAATTACAGTTTCCTCAAGTATACTGTACTGCAGGGGTTTTCAAAGTGGGTGACGGGCACCCTGGGGTGCAGCGAGATCATTTGATAATATTTGGAATTTATTTGGACACTTGAAAAAATATTTAGTATCATTTTAAACTTGAAGTACAAAGATATTTTCAGTCAGTTCTAACCAAAATGGCTATTATCTCAACGTTTTCTTCACAACATAATCACTAAAATATCGTCACTGTCGGGCAGAATTTGCAGAAACCTCGTATCTCCAAGTTTCAAATGTGTACGTCTTTTGGTAAAGCAAAGCCCTGCTTTATCATACAAGACTGTCGCACAAAACTAGTGAAAACAGCTGATCTACAAGCACACAACGCCTCTCGATGCGAGGCGTTGTGTGCATGTAGATCTGCTGTTTTCACTAGTTTAGTACATCGTATAGATGATAAATACAAAACGAACAGTTTTGGACATACAAGGTTTCCACCCGACAATGACGATATTCTATAAATTTAAGGTGCTGGGAGTGAAACTTATAATGTAGGGGTGCCTCGGATTAAAAAAATATTCATGGGGTGCCCTGAGACAAAAAGGTTTGGGAACCCCTGCTGTATTGTATGCCAGATATGGTGACTCAGCAGAAGAATGCGACCTGTATTTGATGTAGGGCTGGCTGATATGGACAATATCAACACTGAACATACAAGGTCACAGAGTCTGACCACAGTGCGCCTTATCTCAAGCACAGAGCAGCCTCACACAGCAGCCAGTTAGAAAGAGAGGCTGCACAGCCGTGGAACAGTCACTGAATGCTGAACACTGGACTCTGGACACAGCATCAACAACACACCTACAGTACGATCATGATAGATCTTGTAATGCAGGGCATGTACACTCAAGTCCAAGGCTGTATAACGTGTTTTCATCTGTACCGCTTGGATTAAACAAATCAGTTTAATCCATTAGAATAATTGATGTTAATGGAATAATCAATTGCCCAAAACAGCAAACAATTGCAACACGCCGTGAGCTTCTAGATTGGCTATTTTTGCACGACACATTGATGAGACAAAGTATTAAATGGGGATTAAGTTGTTAATCAGACGAATCAATTTGCAAAAACAAAAACAATTAATGTTTTAACTAAAAAAACTAAAATGTATGAAAAGGAAATGTGCTGCAAGATTATTAGATTAACTGAAAAGTAATCAATAGAATAATGACTAAATAATCTATAGTCGCAGCCCATGTACTTTGTGCAAGCGAGCACACGAATGAGGGGCAGTGGCTGTGTCTTGTTTTTGTGTAGTCATGTCCGTGCGTGTGTGTGTGTGTGTGTGTGTGTGTGTGTGTGTGTGTGTGTGTGTGTGTGTGTGTGGACAGGGAATTACTACTTTGTGGGAACCTCATGTCCCCACAAAGATAGTACAATCGGAGGAAAAAATCACACTCGTGTGAACTGAGCGGTGGTGTGTGTGTGTGTGTGTGTGTGTGTGTGTGTGCGTGTGTGTGTGTGTGTGTGTGTGTGTGTGTGTGCAACAGCGCCCCTCCCTTAACATGTGTGGTCAGAAAAGGTTACTGCAGGAGTGCAGGCTACGGACACGGAGACAGACAGACAGACAAACAGACAGACCCACACACACGGCCACGTATAGGAGCGTTGTGACCACCGCTCAAAAACCATGTGGGGACAAATTAATAGGTCCCCACAAGGTGTTTAGGGGTTAGGTTAAGGGTTAGGGTTAGGGTTCAAAATGAATGGAATGTCCCCACAAATATAGTAGACTATGTGTAATGTCCCCACAAAGTAGCAATTGCAAACCTGTGTGTGTGTGTGTGTGTGTGTGTGTGTGTGTGTGTGTGTGTGTGTGTGTGTGTGTGTGTGTGTGTCATTGTGAGTGTATGTGCATGTCTATCTGTGTGTGTCTGGCGCGTTGCTGACCTTCTTAGCCTCGTCTCCCGTTACAGCAACGATGCGTCTGATGCCCTTAGCGATGGCCTCCTCTGAGACGATGACAAAGGGCGCAGCGTGACTGGAGTTCAGCAGGTGGCTGCAGGAGGGAGATGGTGGCAGAGGAGGAGAAGGCAGAGTGGACATAAAACGCTAGCACACTGAGGGCTCATATGCGAATAAGTGCTTTTATTGCACCAAATATAAGTGACGTTTCGAGCACACTGCTCTTCTTCAGACTTTTAGTATCTACCCGTCGCTCAGCACCTGCCCAACTTGGGTTAGGGATGTGCATGTCAGCTCCCTTTTTTCAGAGTGTACATTTAACCCATTTAGGCCTAGAATTATTTAATGCTTTAACTATTGAAAAATAGCAGATATACAAGCTCACAGCGCGCTGCGAGCTTGTAGATCTGCTATTTTTGAAAAATCGTGATTTGAATATCACGATCACAAAGTCTTTGAATATATGTCTTTTAAAAGCGAACATTTGTAACTCAAATCTCTGCTTCTGGGTGGTCCCTGGAACAACATATTTTGAGATGGGGGCCCGCGGCCAAATACATGTAATTTTGGGGGTCCTTGACATGAAAACGTTCCGAGAACCACAGATTCAGAAGAAGGATTTAGAAGACATTTATAGAATCGGGTAAAAAAAAGACTTGCACAAAATGTTAACGATTTTTCAAAAATAGCAGATCTACAAGCTCGCTGTGAGCTTGTCTGCTATTTCTTAATAGTTAATAATGGTTCAAGTGGTTCAAATCTAAAGTGACACAGATTTGCGTTCAGGCCTAAGCACAAAGTGTAAAAAATACCTGTAAAGAAGTATACAGAGTTCGTGACGTTGCTAAAGATCAAACAGCAAAGACAATGTTGTGAAAGCGTAATGTGTACGTACAGACAGACAGTCGTTTCAATAAATATTAGTGCAGTGCCTCTTTTTAGTTGAATAAAACTCTGGAGTTTGATGACGATATAAAGAGCTGATTTAGATAGACCACATTAAGTCCAGTTTCATTTAAACTAACTTGATGTTGGTGGAAGGAAAAAGGGGAGGCAAGACAGATTTGAGCTAAATTATTATTAATAATAAAAAAAAAAGCATAATCAATAAATACTGTATTTGTTCTTATATTTAATTTCTAGTACTGACTGTCTGCTTTGAAATAACCATCTACTATACACTGCACATAAAAAACGGAACCACACACAGACAGCAAAAATGCCACGTGAAAACCTTGTATAGTCTATGAGAAATGGCTCGCTCTATTGTCTGGAACAGACAAGAGGGTCTGGAGAATAGTGGTGAGACTTGCAGACGGAAAACAACTTATGCAGATGTGCCTAACCCTCCATAATTTACAATATTTTCATCAAAGCCAACTCAGAAAACATGTTGGGTCTTCTCTTTTTCCAAAAACACAAACAGCAGCTTTAAAAGCCCAGTGGTAAAATATGTAGAACTCATGCTGCTTTGCTCCTGCAATTTGACATGTTTTCATTAAAAAGAAAAGAAAAGGAGACCTCGTCTGGACCTCTAGCCGAGCCCAATATAAATTACAAATAATGTGCAAATGACAGCTGAACCAAACTGTCTCTTTCCCTTTCATTTAGTTTGTTCTTATTTCTAATTACAGTATTTTCCATAAACCTTCAGGCCAATACTCCTCTTGATTGTTCTGTTGAATTCTGCAAACCAGAAAGTAACCTTTTACTGACATTTAGCCGTTAACAAAATGCGATGGCAGACCGCGCATGGTTTCTGCCCGAGGTTTCTGTCGGGCAGAAACCTCGTATCTCCAAGTTTCTGCTGCTTCATCACACAAGGCCATCGCACAAAAAGTAGTGAAAACAGCTGATCTACAAGCACGTTGCGTGCTTGTAGATCGTCTGTTTTCACTAGTTTAAATAATTTTAAAAATGATAAATACAAAACAAACGGTTTTGGACACACACACGGACACACACACACACGGACGGACACACACACACACACAGACACACACACACACACACACACACACACACACACACACACACACACACACACACACACACACACACACACACACACACACACACACACACACACACACACATACACACACACACAGCTTGTCTACTAAATAATTGTGCTCCGGAAAACCCATTTGCCGCTGTCCTCGTGACGCAGCGCAGCTGTGTGACTGTGATCCCTTGCTAAGCTTATTGCTACAGTACGTTCAAAGCACCAGGTAGATGGGCAGCAACCAGCTGGCAACCTCCTTTTCACTGGTGATATAATACAAGCCGTCGTGACGAGCTGAAGCACAATGCACCTGCACGCGTTCAAATCCATTCAGAGAATGGCGGGAGACGCCAAGTAATCGCTGACAGCTGTGCTGGAAATGAGTAAACAAGAGAAGTGTATTCAAAGCAGACACACAGATGGGTGGTCGTTAAAAAGGCAGAGGGTTGTGTATGAATCACCCACTGCGGCAGCATGTACTGCAGTAACTTTCACTATTTCCTGTCTTATTTACTGAGGCCTCTGTGAAACTTGATTCGGTCAAATGGCGGATGTAGGCCAGTCAAAACAAAGCCACCATGAAACACACCGCCATTGTATCTTAAAGGACCAGGTCACCTCTGGGACAACCAGATCTTATTTGATTGTTGTGTGCGACACGATCAACACAATCCTGAATTATTTTTTGTGTTCAATCTGTGTTTTTAGATACGTTAGTATTTCAGCATGCTACAACTGGTCATATGATGCATTTTGCATCATATGACCAGTTGTAGCATGCTGAAATCGGCTGAAATACTAAAATATCTAAAAACACAGATTGAACACAAAAAATAACTCAGGATTGTGTTGATCGTGTCCCACACAACAATAAAATAAGATCTGGTTGTCCCAGAGGTGACCTGGTCCTTTAACAACTTGGGGGCCAAACTCGTTCAGTAACGAGATACGGCCACTGGAGATCGCTGTGCCAAACCCTTTGTCCCTCAACGAGACAAAGGGTTAACTTGGTTACATGCAGCTGCATGCATCCTATGTACCCTGTGAAAGACCCTGGTCCATACGTCATAACGTGGCTCGCAGAGAAACAAAATGGCGCGTCTAGGCTGCATTGATTTCTATTCTATGCTGAAACATAAAAAGGGCTTTATCTATGAATAAGGTGCAAAGAACGCAAGGGAAGCAGAGATCTGCCTGTTTTCACGGCGACACTTTACCGCGATGGTCGGCCCCGGTTTGGATTTTAGTTTCGCGAGCGTTTGTAAACAAAATGGATTATCCTCCTCAATCGTTAGTGGACACTCACGTGCACACGCACAAAGCTTCCGAGGCTCTTCAAAATTAAAGCGTAAGTGAACGACGGCAGCAGCAACAGCTAGAAATGTTAGAAACCTTGGCTTCCCATTTGTTAATCGTTTAATTATGGATCTTAGTTTGAGTATTCTGCAGGCGGGCTCAAGGCATCACCAGATTCACCATGTGGCAGGATAACATTTTAACCTACTGGAGTATAATTGTTCTCCATTAAGCCATTTAGGCCTGAATGCAAATCTGTGTCACGTTAGATTTGAACCACTTTAACCATGATTTTATGCTTTAACTATTGAAAAATAGCAGATATACAAGCTCGGTGTCGCGCTGCAAGCTTGTAGATCAGCTATTTTTGAAAAATCATGAACATTTGTGCAAGTCTTTGAATATTTTTTACCCGATTCTATAAATGTCTTCTAAATCCTTCTTCTAAATCAGTGGTTCTCAAACTTTTTCATGTCATGTCAAGGACCCCCAAAATTACATGTATTTGGCCGCAGACCCTCATTTCAAAATATGTTGTTCCAGGGACCCCCCAGAAGCAAATATTTGAGGTACAATTGTTCAAAAATAGCAGATCTACAAGCTCGCAGTACCCAGTCCAGGTACACGAGATGTGGCACAGATTTAAATGCCAGGCTAGGCCATCAGACTTGCCGATCTGCTCAGTGAATGAACAGAAAATGCCATCAATGACAGGAAGCATCCTTACGTTCCCCCGCAGAACTCGATGGAGGTGAGTGATCCAGCAGCACTGTTGGGGTCACCTAGCAGGTCCTCCACAGGGATGCCGATGGAGACGACTCGGACCGGGTCCGGGTACGTCTCGTCGAACACGGCACGCAGACCCTGGATGGCTTTGGCTTCAGCCAGAGGGGCGTCCTTGTAGTACACAGCCTGGAGGAAGGTACAGGGAAATGGACGTTACTCGTTTTGTAGGAGAAGACCCTGAGGTAGCAAATTACTTTATTCCAAAAATAAGGCACAAGTACTTCTTTCCAAAAACAAGACTTCTTAGTGATGTGCCTAGTTGAGCAATATGGACAGTGACATTGCCAGACATATTGTACGTACAGTCTCATTTTACGACATTCTTATTGCTCTCAAAAAAACAAGAGAAAACAAAAAGAAAACACATCCAGTATATGTTCCTCATAATAATTTTGTCACTGTGGCCAATCACGGCTACCAGGGGGGTAGAGTATCCCATGACACTGCCATCAGAGAAGGAAGCCATTGAGATAAAAAAACAATGGCCATTCTACAGAGAACAGACTAGAGAATGAATGAATCATTTCAAAATGCCCCGGGCTGGGGCAAGGGCAAGGGCAGGTAGGTGGGAGAGAAAGATTAAGATTAAGTTTCTGGAGGCTTGGCATCAGATTATGTCCAACAGAGCACAGCTCAGAAAATAAAAAATAAAAGTTACTTATATAAATCCATGAATATCTCTTTGTCTACTGTGTTGGTTATTATGTTGTTAAATTACAGTGAAATAACTACAAATGCAAAATTTCACAACATGGTCACTTTAACAAGGTATTATAATTACATTCTCCACACTTTTATTCTCCCCATCTTGACAAAATGGTATATTCCCAGGTTCCGCAGGTCAGCTGCACAGGTGCAATGCATTATTGTTAATTGTTTACTAACATGCCAAGTTTAGCTGCACTTGAACAACCGTTCCAGGCTGCCATATTCAGCCCACGAATCCATAGAAACGGGGGAAAAAAATAAAAATGTATTCTTAAAATAAATGTATCATGCCTGTTGCTAAGGTATGGCAACATGAATGGTGTCTTGCACGCGCGCGAAGGCGCGCGTGCAAGACACCAGTCACGTTGCCATACCTTAGCTTTTTCTGAACTGACGCCACTGGTCTATCCTCTGCCAACGGCAACATTTCCCAGCAGCCGTATGGCCATTCCGATACAGAACTGTCAATATGCATCCCCCCCCCCGCCACACAAAAACTGACCTTTGCATCTCGAATCAGGGCACACGCAATCTCCTCTGTGCGGCGGACTTCGCCGGTGCTCAGGGCGCCCTTGGCGGTGAAGTCGAAGCGCAGGCGGTCGGCGGCCACCAGGGACCCCCTCTGGTCAGCCTCTCCGAGGACCCCGCGCAGGGCGAAGTTGAGGATGTGCGTAGCGGTGTGGTTCTTCATGATGGGTTTTCGACGAGCCTGGTAGAAAGAAGAACGGGCTGCAATCGGTGTTGTTTTTGACCGCAAATATGGATTTAGTTTTAGTCATAGTCTTTTGAATAAAACGTCATTTAGTTTTTGTCATAATTTAGTCACCTGAAAAGTTTTAGTTTTAGTCTAATTTTAGTCGACTAAATATCATGAGATTTTAGGCGACTAAATCTACAGTTGATTTAGTCAACTGAAATGTATTTTGGCAGGCCTTGATGGGATCGTAATGACTGATTTTACACTTGGTGCTGAAAATAGCCGATCTACAAGCTCACAACGCGTCGCGCTGCGGCGCGTTGTGAGCTTGTAGATCTGCTATGTTCAGCACGCAAAACCTGAGAGCAACCAAACATAAAATGACTCTCTTCTCCACTAGTCCCTCCCTAACGTTTAGTTTTTATTTTGTCGAAATTGTCAATATATTTAGTCTTAGTTTAGTCACCACGGCTTAGTTTTTATTTCGTTTTTATTTAGTTTTCGTCAGTGAAAAAAACACAGTCGACAAACATTTTTCGTCATAGTTTTAGTCGACGAAATCAACACTGGCTGCAATGTTGCTGTGGGCCACTGATCCATTTTGTTCTGCTTGTGTTCAAGTGGAGCAGTGCCGTTCATTTGTATGTTGTTCACAGAATATTCGATATTGGGCTATTATTACCATCGGTACATTTTGTGCAATGCCTGGTATTTTCATTGTTCTTTACTGGAACAAGCAGTGAAAGGCTAGATTGTTGGTTTGTTTGTTACATTTCATTTTCCAGCACTATATAAAAAGGTGAAAGAAAGTACTAAAGAAATCTAAGGATGTATAGTCAGCTTTTCCATACAATGTAATATCACTGCAGTGTGTCATACTGGCCATTTCCACAAACTGTTGACTTTAATTCATATACGCAAAAGTAAGGGTCTTAAACAGGGGGTCTGGGACCCCTAGGGGGTCTTCAGAGTTACTACAGGGGGTCCTCCAAATCTTTGAGCGATAGAAACTTTTTTCTCCTTTTCATATTAACCACTTGAACTTTGGCCAAAAATAGTTGATAGGCTGTTTTCGGCAAAGACGTTTGATGTAGAGGGGAAAAAGAGTGGGCTAAGTACAGAGTGAAAGTTCATGTTTATTAAGTATTGAAGGTTCAAGTGGTTAAATATCTGAAAACACGAATTGGCATCAATCCAAAATACACTGATGATTGTGCTGTCAAACGATGAAACTATATGGAATCTATGAAAAGGTTGTGGAGGTCCCTGCTTCATCTCTCTCTCAAGTAGGGGGTCCTTGGCCTGAAAATGTTGAAGACCCCTGCTCAAAAGGAGTGTGTGTGTGTGTGTGTGTGTGTGTGTGTGTGTGTGTGTGTGTGTGTGTGTGTGTGTGTGTGTGTGTGTGTGTGTGTGTCTGCGTGCGTGCGTGCCTGCGTGCGTGCGTGTGTTTTACACACATTCTCACCTCATCTATGCGCAAGGTGACCTGGTCCCCGACCTTCAGTGTTCCATAGACTGTCCCCACGTGAAGAACATAACCTCCTCTGACCTGAGTGTTCTTCACTGTAAACTCCATCCTCTACAGAGAGAGAATCAGTACTGTATTAAAACAAGCTCATGCATTCCTAACTGTAACTAATGATCACCACTAGCTCATTAACACATGGGTGACTAACAGGTCATTTTGGCCGATTTTGAAATTGCAAAGTGCAATAACTCTCCCTGTGAAGGTCTCAGAAATTTCCCCTTCCGAAACATTTCCTAAGTATGAAATAATGTACGATTATACCACTGCGTTTATAGGTCAAATTGACAGGTAAATTCTTTCAATTTTTTGCCCAGTAGAGCAACACCTCCTCCCCTGCTGCCAGTGGGGGTTCTATTGTCAATAGAACAACAGACAATAGAACCCCCGCTGGCAGCAGGGGAGGAGGTGTTGCTCTACTGGGCAAAAAGGGAGAGAATTTACCTGTCAATTTGACCTATAAATGCAGTCAGAGAGGTAGTTTTTTATTTTCAGTCACCCGAGTGTTAATTTGTCTGGGGGTTTCAATGAGCAACAGCAACAAGTCAATAACAAGGCTATTCTTTGGCTCATGGCATTTGTTTTTTCCTGCAGCGAGTGCAAAAGTGCAATTCGGTTTCTCCTCTTACGTCTTCTGCGTTGTCGTCGCCGCTCTGCATGTAGCCCTCGTCAAAGGTCTGACCTCCTTGCTCGGCATAGAAGGACGTTCGGTCCAGCACTACTCCACACTCCTGGCCAGTGGTCACCTCGTCGCAGAAGGCTCGCTCACAGCGCAGGGCCAGGACTGTGGCGGTAGGCGTCTTGAAATCTGGAGGGAGTGAGAAAGAAGATCACTATAGTGGCGTTTCCATAAAACTACTTTTTGCGCATTAACGGCTGATTCGCTAAATGTTTTTATGGAAACACTTCAATTTGCGAATAAACTTTCATTATCCGCAAAAAAGATTATACGCTTGGAGGAGGAGGATTTTGAGGCTTAATCGGATAAACTAAATGCGCAAAAGTGAATGGAAACGGGTCAGACAATACATTCGAATAAAGTATGACGTTCTGGTCCATATCGTCCTCCTATATAACACTTTCCCCCGCCGCTTAATTAACGTCCATTGTACAGCGTTCGTCAGAGAAAGACAGCTGCTGATCGACAGATCTCTCTCTCTCTCTTTCTCCCTCTCCATCTCTCCCTCCCTCCCTCTCTCTCTCTCACTCACACACATGTACAGGCGCGCGCACGCAGCCACCCACGCACACACTTTTCATACAGGTTTGTTTTATATCAGCAGAAATATATCCAGATAGTCCATAGACTGTAGAAAAATAGAGATAGTCACTACCAGCATGGGAACAGCGCACGGGTGACGGACTGACTCGCTATATGTTGCTCTTGCAAGTACACGCCCACTGCCTGATCTACAAACCCTACAACGTAGCGTGGAGGGACACAGTTTGATCTTGGAAATCTACTGTTCCGTGCGCCACACAGTCATACGACTAATCATAAATCAGGCACCATGGCATGAGAAGCAGACAGCACGCAGACCAGTTTAGCAGCGGAGACGGAGAGAGAGGGTATAAAAGTCAGAGAGAGTAACAGAGGCATGGATGGAAACGTGTAAAAGTGAACTCATCGTCAAAATGGGACACAAATTCCTTATTGAAGCGTTTTTTCCTCCATTGCGCGAAGCAATGCGATGGTGTGTTGTGTGGATAATACGTTAATGTGTTTGTGTGCGTGTGCGTGCGTGTGTTGCAAGGCGAAGCTCTCAGAACAGCCCCGTGACATTTTGTATTCATTATTGTGTCGCTTGTCGCTCTTCTTCTGCAGTTATAGAATGTCGTAGGACTGAAAAGGTGCGCCACCTATTGGTTTTCCAAACGAACTACTACCCTTATTCGAATGACACCCGCAAATGGAAACGGGCTAAATTCACTTAGTCTAAATGCGCATTTCTGATAATACGCTTCCCTAATGCGCTTAAGTTTATGGAAACGCCACTTATGACTCAGTCTGTTTAGACAGCATTGACAGTCAGCAGCAGTCACACAAGCAAGGCTACCGGGTACAGCAGCCAATGTAGTTGGGACATTGCCAGGCAGTTATTGAGCGTCAGCATGTGTCACACTTGTCCAAAAGAACCAAGTGTTATCAACAGAAACATGCTTTGGATACTTTGACACGTTCTGACAAATGTATACTATAGTCATAATATACAGTTCTATTAACCACTCCAATACCTCATCCAAATCATGTGTCAAGTCATAGGTCTTAGATGACCAGGGTCTATACTTGGTCAGCTCCTTTTTTCCCCCCGATTTACACCAAATGTCTTCGTCAAAAACGTGGCTTCAAAACAAGCTCAAAGCGTGTCGCATTGTGGAGCGTTCTGCAAATTCAACCCGTCGTCGGGACACTGGAGTTCATGGTGTACTTTTTCATATAAATATATATATATATGAATCTTAACCCTTTGTAAGCCACGGGGAGCCCCTTAATGTTAAAATCGTACTATATCGGACTTCCTAGGGGGGGAGGGGCAGCCACGTCGTCTTTTCCCGTACTTTCCCGTATTTACCGAAATAAATGATTTTCATCCGAAAATCGGCGATCGTCTAACCTTCCCTAGTCACCACTCGTGCATTGATAGCTCATGCACGGTCTGACATGAAGCAGAGGTGACGTCAGCTCCTTTCCTTCTCCAAGGCTACTCCCAGCCATCCCTTTGCTGTCTGTACACTAGTGCTCCTACTGCAGCCATGCTTGGGGCTATGCTAGCGAAAATTCTCAGTTCTGCTCTTGAGTCACACATGGACTATTTGCGGGGACATTTACGTGAACGGATCGCGCACGCGAAACGCACGGGGAGATCGATGATCGGCCAAAACCCCCATTCTATCCCAACGGAGATCGAGAAAATCACGGTGAGCTAATGACCTGGGGAAAAAAAAAAAAAGAAAAAACAACGGCGCTGTCCAAGAAGGAGGGGCGGCGGGCTCATGTCTATAAACATAATATTATGTCTCAGATCACAATACAATAATAGAAATTTCACGGCTAATCTACCAACCACCATTCTATTTCGGACGGCAAAGTGTTAATAAATAAACTGTGCCTTTTACCCCAATCTTTATTAAACTTTCTTTTCATTAGATAAACCTTTCACTGGATAAACTTTTCCGCTGCCATTGGAAATTAATGGAAACCAGATGCAATTGGAAATTGAAGGAAACACATTTGAGGAGTGGTGCTAGCTCGAATATTGGTTGAGCTTCACATGACAGTTAACCTGCTGCAGAATATAGTCACGGCAACCACACATGCAATTTCCAATTGGATCTTTCTAGTTGTTCTACGCACTGGTACTAGTAGGGCTGTCTTCTAAAATTCGACGAATTGACGCGTCGTTTTAAGCCCCCGGAATCGACGCCAATTGTTTGAGTCGAGCTGTCGAAAATATATATTTTTTTTTTTATCACACCGGTTACTGTGGTGTGGTATGAGAGCGCTGGACTGGACTGTCATGTACTTCTTATTTAGTCCATATTTCCTACTACTTGTACTAGACTTAAAAATAAAACCAGTTCACGTGACTTGAAAGTTGCCTTGGTCATATTACAGGAGGCTTATTTTGAAGCTAACCGCTTTGAGAGGAAATGCGTCAAAGTGTTGTTATTCTACTTGTTACAGCTAGAGCAGCCAAGAAGCAGCAGCGCGATACACTTCACTCACTGCCGCTGAGTGTGGCACTGTGGTGGTGGTCTCAGGCAGAGGACTGTGGTGGAGTAGAGGACTTATTAAAACGTTTTAGATTAAGACAATTTCCTTGCATTGCAGAACGGCACGCAGCTGCATCGCTGCGTGCCGTTCTGCATCGACACAGTGATGTTACATAATTGTTACCTTTAGCCTACGTTTGTTGTTGTTTTTCCTCCTGAACGAACGGGGCTAAATCGTTAGCATGCTAGCGCTTTAGCCCTGTTCCTTTAGCCTGGAGAGGCATAAAATCATTATCAGGCAGTTTTCAAAGCAGAGAATCCACCAATCATATGTGGTTTATAACAGCTGTAACAGCTGTACCGGGCACGGGGACTGCCCATAAGTCCGAAGGTTCATTAGTCCGAAGGTTCATTAGTCCGAATTTAGTTTAGGTTTAGGGTTAGGCATAGTATTCTTAACAAATTCGGACTAATGAACCTTCGGACTAATGAACCTTCGGACCAATGCCATGGCACCCCGTGCGCTACTTTCTATCGATGCGTCGCGTCTCCACTCCAGTCACTGCAGCACCACTTTTTTTTTCTTTTTTACATAAACGATTCGTCGACGCGTCGGAATAAACCCCGCGACTCGAGTTGACTTGATAAATCCTGAGTCGAAGACAGCTCTAGGTACTAGTAGTATTGTTTTCATAGCATATCCAAATCACGTCATATAATGTGTGTCTTAGAGAAGGTATAAAGCCCTCACCATATTCGCCTTTGTCGTCTAATTTGTAGTCGTACTTGGGGGAGTCGTCGGTGGCAGGTACACTCTTGTTTCTTAGTTCTTCGATGGCGTAGATGTCCAGCATGATGTGGTCCGCATAACCAGCACCCTTACCCTGGGATTTCAGCTAATGGACACACACATTTTTATGCTGATGACATTCCTGTGATTTTACAAAACCAACAGTGTTTCTGGTTATGACCAGGGGCGTCACAAGGGGGGGGGGGGGGGGGACTGAGTTACTAGGGCCCAAGGTGGAGAGGCCCTAGTAACTTTAGCCATTGAAAAATAGCAGATATACAAGCTCACAGCGTGGCACCGAGTGCTGTGCTGCGAGCTTGTAGACCTATTTTTGAAGAGTTGTTAAAATGTGTGCAAATCTTTGAATATATGTATTTTTTAAGCAAACATCTGTAACAAAAATTTTGCTTCTGGGGGGTCCCTGGAACTAAATATTTTGAGATGGGGGTCCGTGGCCAAATACATATCATTTTGGGGGTCCTTGACATGAAAAAGTTTGAGCACCACTGACATAGAAACATAGGTTTCACACATTTTCACAATCTTTCAAAAATAGCAGATTGCAGCGCGGCACTCTGTGCCGCGCTGTGAGCTTGTATATCTGCTATTTTTCAATAGTTAACATTCATGGGGGGCCCGCAGTGAATCCTTGTACCCAGGGCCCAGAATTTGGTGTGGCGCCCCTGGTTATGACCCACCAAGTATCGTGCGCTTGGAAGGTTTCCCCTCAAAGTTATTTTTGAGGGCCATTAATCCCCACAAATCACTCCGTGACCACACATACAACCTGTATATCAACCCCTTCAATTAATGTAACTAGTGTCAAAGTCACTATCAAACGTTTTACTGTATGTGCATTCAGTATTCCACAAGCATGTTAGCATTGTTGACATTACATTATAATATTGGCATTATTACATTTTCAGAGGAGTAGAAACTAGAAAAACTGATTTGGATGAACAAATCAATCAAGACCAAATCAAAACATAGGCTTATTTTAACAGCAGGTGCATGGCCTCTTGATTCTGACTTGCAGTGCAATATTGGAGAATGCTGACACAGCCAAAGGGGGGAGTGGTGTGCTAAGCACAGAAATGTGCAGCACTGCACTGAGTGTCCCTACCTAGTCCTTAACATCATCCACTAATAATTCTAACTAATTTAACATCTTTACTCCCACCTTTTGTTTTGTTGACTTTTCAAGGTTCAAGGTTTCTTTATTGTTAAATCTTGGTTATGGGTAGTTAAAGGAGTGGCGACACCGGCCGAAATTTAACATTATGATACAGTAGGTCATGTGGTGTTTCTTCAAACAGTCTGAAAAGGAGGCGGGGCCGTATCAGTTAGCAGTGAATGTATACTTCGTCTGTCGTGCCGTGCCGCGCACAACGTGATGAGTTGTTGTTAGCGTGTAGCTGCGCTGTACCGCAAGGCTATTTTGGAGAGCTATTGTGTGTGTACACACACACAGGCTACACACACAGAGTGTATAAGCCACGGACCTCAGTCCTCCGAGACAGCAGGACATTATGTCTGCTAAAAGGGCTCAGAGCTGCCGAGGAGGAGGAGATCGCTGGACGCTCGTTCTCTGCTTGCTCCGGTGTCCCGGCCAGGTCCTCCAGTCAGGTTTAGCGGAAGACACAGCAGGGTATGGCCGACAAAACCGTCTCATAGACGGGGAGAAGCGTGTTGACCCTCGTAACTAATCTCCGACACCTTTTTTGAAGAAGACATGTACTTTTTTACCGGTCTAACCATTGATTTTATAGCAAATGCTATATAATTTTTACCCCTAGAACTGATAGTTTTAAAGTTGGTTTAGAAAGTCGGAAACACACCTCGGACAGCTTTTTTTGGGGTTTCAAAAGATGATATGGATAATCGACTCCGCCCCTCCCCCCATATTAGCCCAATCAAATTAATTTATTTCAGTTACTGTACAGAAAGTACTACTTTCAGTACAGTAACTACAATACATTAATTTGATTGGGTCATTTAACATGGGGGTACATGACATCATTAAAAAAATTGGCTAATTTGATAGCCTTAATTAGCTGTTTTGGCCGTGTCAGCCCACCTTTAAGGTAAAATGTATTGTTCTGCTTCCTCAGACATCGTAGTGGCAATAATAGTACGGTAATGAAAATAGTAAACATGCAGTTTCTATTCCATTTCCCCGTTTCCTAATTCATGCGCCGTCGCACATGGCAGAAATACATAGCAGACCTGGAAGTGCACAACGTGTCGCGGGGAGCGTGTAGGTCCATCAGGGCTGCAAATCTTTGGGTATCCCACGTTTCGATTCAGAATCGATTCTTGGGGTCACGATTCAAGATTTTTTTTCGATTCTTTCAAATCCAAACGATTCGAATTCAGAATCGTTTTCTCGATTCAAAACGTTTCTACATTCAATTCATAAAAATCATAATATCTAATAAATAATATCTAATAAAATGAGAATCGATTCTGAATCTTCCCATGTTAGAAACACGATTCGAATTCGAATCGATTTTTTCCTGCACCCTTAAAGATCTATATTGCTATATTTTGCCAATGTGACACCGGCATAAGTCTAAACCCTCAAAAGAAAATTGTTGAGATAAGTGAGGAAGAACTTGACTGGCCTGCACAGAGCCCTGACCGTAACCTTATCAAACACCTTCGGAAAGTATTGGAATGCCAAATGCGTGTCCAACCTCACTAATGCTCTTGTGGCTGAATGGAAGCAAATTGCGGGAGCAACTTCACCAACTAGTGAAAAGCCAACTTCCTAGAATAATGGAGAATGTTCAATTGTAGCAATTCCGTATCAATGCCTGCAATTTACTTCCATTTTAACCACAAGAACATTAATGTGGTCAGAAAGTGATGTTGAGCGATTAGGCCCGTCTCTGGCATTCCAATTAATTCCAAAGGTGTTCGATTCCATTATTCTGTCTACTTGGTAGGTTTAAAATTAGGGCTCTGTGGAGGACAGCCAAGTTCTTTCTTCCTTACTTGTCCTTCTGTACAGGGGAGCATGGAGGCACTGGGGGACTGTCATTCTCAAACAGGAAACGGCCTTCCTCAAACGTTAGCAGTAGCATTCATTTTTCCTTTCATTGGAACAAAAAAAGACTAATTAAAGCAGGGGTTAAAGCCCCAAAAAATCCCAAGAAATTATTTTCACGCCCCAAAATGTGATTTTTGAAACATGGCGCACGCAGGCACACCAATATCTGGGGTGTTTCCCTTAAAGGAGTAGTTCACCCCCAAAATGACTTTTTTTCTATTGATTAGTCACGCCATGGAGAGTAGAGTTCAATAATATTTTTTGTGTTTTATCGCATTCCTAAGACAAAAATGTGATAACAATATATTTACCCCCATTCGTTCCGGATGGTGACCCGTTTCGAAACGGGTCACCATCCGGAATCAATGGGGGCAAATTTAGTCGAATCAAATTTTTGTCTTAGGAATGTGACAAAAACCCAAAAATATTAGTGAACTCTACTCTCCATGGCGTGACTAATCAATAGAAAAAAAGTCATTTTGGGGGTGAACTACTCCTTTAACTCATTTAGTGCCCCTGAAATTAACGGATTATAAAGTCCACGATGCCACCTTCAGGCTGGCATCACCGCCGTTATCTTATTTTGAAGGCCAGAAGTCCACAGCGCAATCACTTCCGGTCTGACGTCATCGGATCGTGCGCCGGAACCGATCCGTGTCCACGTGGAGTTGTGTAATGGCCGACCGGGAGCTTTTATAACTGTGTAACATAAGCGAGCATCTGCCTCCATCCTAGCTTCTAAAGTGTAGTTTTGAGATAATGGACATTAAAGATGAGATCCCCCGTCCACCTCAATGTTATGGATGGGACTATTTTGTGCTCGTGGAGCCGTGATGATGCGAAATCAGCGACGGATTTCGTCTCCGGACCGCCGGCCATTCTTCTCGGTAATGTACTCGCCGTTACAGTAATATATTACTTTTCCCGAGATATCTCGTGAATGGCACTACAGATACTCGAGTACATTTTGCGAGATATCTCGGGAATGGCACTAGATGAGTTAAGTTCTGAACTGCCTTCACTGAATGTGTGTGTGCCAATCCATGCTTAATTTTATAGACGTATCTTCTGAAGTTCTGTTGTGTTCTGTGCTAGTCTGGCCAATTCAATCTCTTGAAATTATAACTGCATTTTAGTTTGGAGATCACTTTACTAGCATTTTGACAACTTTGTCATTCACGCCATCGCTAAATCGTTTTTTTTTTCGTGGATCTGCACTGATCTCAGAAATAGCCCCTATAGAATCCTCACGACTGAAATCAATCCCCAGGACTGAGAACTTTAACCTCTGATTAAAGACCAATTAGAAACTGGTGTCCACATACTTTTGGTTCGGTCCATCACTTCCATCCTTTACTCGCCCCCTTTCTTTTTCCCCAGCCTTAAATGCACTAATGCCATGTATTTTTCACCCCACCCATTAGCTCTCTCCTTCCCTCACCTGTGCTGCTTTCTTCTCCTCCTCGAAGGCAGCCATGTCGACACCCATGCCTCGCTCCTCAGCAATCAGAGCAGTCAAATCCAGAGGGAAACCGTAGGTGTCGTACAGCAGCCATGCTGTGTCACCTGGAATCAAAGACAGAGAAGAGACGACGTTCTAATATATGCCACAGACTTCGGCAGACAGTAAGACACATGCATACAGAACCAACTGTAACAAAGTAAGACTGTGAAATTGTTATTGTATATATATTTCTTTTAGTATATTTCAGTGTTTCTCAACCTTTTTTCTGCATGGGCACACTTTTCATGTCCCAAGAACCCATGGGCACACCAACATAATACGGGGGTGTAAATATCGTCACTGTCGGGAAGAAACCTTGTGTCTCCAAGTTTCACATTTTTACGTTTCTTCGCAAAGTAAAACCTTGCTTCAACATACAAGGCTGTCGCACAACAGTAGTGAAAACAGCAGATCTACAAGCAGACAACGCCTCGCGGTGCTAGGCGTTGTGTGCTTGTAGATCGGCTGTTTTCACTAGTTTAAATCATTTTTTAAAATGATAAATACAATACTGGCTTTCAAGCCCGTAGCCCAATCAGGGACCAGCATTTCTGGCAACATCATCATTAACAGCCAATGAGGGGCCAGCATTCCTGGTGATGCCAGTGGTGATGTCACTGGCATCGCCAGTGGTGATGCCAGTGGTGAGCGCACCTCATGGCGCGCTTTGCTTGAGCACAAGTAGGCCATGTGTGGCCTGCTTGAGCGTGAGGCGCAAGTTGGCACCTCGACAGAATGCAGTTCTAGTTTACTATTACTATGTTGTGTGCAGTGTTGATTTCGTCGACTAAAACAATGACGAAAAATGTTTGTCGACTGCGTTTTTTTCACTGATGAAAACTAAATAAAAACTAAGCTGTGATGACTAAAACTAAGACTAAATATATTGACAATTTCGTCAACAAAATAAAAACTAGACTAAAACGTTAGAGAGGCACTAGTGGAGAAGAGAGTCATTTTATGTTTGGTTGCTCTTATGTTTGGTTGCTCTCAGGTGCCGCGCTGTGAGCTTGTATATCTGCTATTTTTCACTGGTTAAAGCATTCATTAATTCTAGGCCTAAATGGGTTAAATGGGGCTCGATGGGTGTCGCAACTTTACCTCTGAATAATGATTCATTACACCTCTACAAGTCTTTAGTTCCCACCGTAAAATGTACAGTGTTCCTAATAGGGATAGGACGATAAGCGATATTATCATTTATCGTGATAATCGTATCGTGGAGATTTAATTCATTGTGATATCGTCCTCTGTCATGCTCTGGGATC
Source organism: Nannobrachium achirus (assembly GCF_963921795.1). Classification (NCBI taxonomy): domain Eukaryota; kingdom Metazoa; phylum Chordata; class Actinopteri; order Myctophiformes; family Myctophidae; genus Nannobrachium; species Nannobrachium achirus. The sequence goes on along the minus strand of NC_137820.1, from coordinate 10,968,164 downwards.
AATTCACCTCAACCACCGAACTGCATATCCGGTACCACTTAAACCCTCTATAATTGGTAAAAGGTACACTCTCTATCAACTGACTTTTTTCAAAAAATAGCCGATCTACAAACGCGACACATTGTGAGCGAGCTTGTAGCTATATTTTGGCAAATGTTCCGCCCCAGGATAATGGATTTTGATTATCGCGATAATATCGTAAATGGCGATTTATTTTTTGTCACAATAATCATGCTATGAAATGTTCATATCGTCCCATCCCTAGTTCCTAATTGTGTGAATTGTAAAATAGCCGATCTACAAGCTCACAACGTAGATCTGCTATTTTCAACACACAACCAAGTGTGAAATCAGTCATTACGATGCCATCAAGGCCTGCCAAAATACATTTTAGTCGACTAAATCAACAGTAGATTTAGTCGCCTAAAATCTTATGATATTTAGCCGACTAAAATTAGACTAAAACTACAACTTTTCAGGTGACTAAATTATGACTAAAACTAAATGACATTTTATTCAAAAGACTATGACTAAAACTAAATCAAAGTTTGCTGTCAAAAACAACACTGGTTGTGTGTCCATCTCACCTGGGATGGTCTTGCTGTCTCCCAGGCTCTGGATCTTCCTGTCGAGGATGCGACGACCCCTGGTGAGCGTTTTGAGGAACTGCTCCTCCTCCTCATTGATGATTTCCTTCACCATGTCTGGGTCCTTCCTCAGCTCGGGGAACGCATCGCCCTGGGAGGGACAGAGAGGGAGGGAGAGGGGACACAGAGAGAGCACACAGAAGAGGGGATTAGTTGGGAGAAGGAGGAGAAAGGACAGTAATTGGGAGAGGCTAGTATTAATGATCCCCCCTGTAACCCAGGAAGGAACCGAGGGAAACAATGAATCACAAGAGTTGCTGACTGGCCAAATAAATCTCACCAGGGATTCAACCACCACGTCCACCAGGGAGGCAAAGAATCCTTTTTTAGCTCCCAGCTTCTCGTGGGAGTAGCGCACAGCACGACGCAGGATTCTCCTCAACACATAGCTGCACAGAGGGAAAGAGATAGATCATTTTAGTATACACGCACACATAGTGGGCCTCTCACTGTAGTGCCGAGTACACACAGTGGAGTACACACAGCAAGTAATTGTAAAACTAATTCAAACAATTAGGAACTAGGGATGGGACGATATGAACATTTCATAGCATGATTATTGTGACAAAAAATATCGCCATTTACGATATTATCGCGATAATCAAAATCCATTATCCTGGGGCGGAACATTTGCCAAAATATAGCTACAAGCTTGCTCACAACGTGTCGCGTTTGTAGATCGGCTATTTTTTGAAAAAAGTCAGTTGATAGAGAGTGTACCTTTTACCAATTATAGAGGGTTTAAGTGGTACCGGATATGCAGTTCGGTGGTTGAGGTGAATTGATCCCAGAGCATGACAGAGGACGATATCACAATGAATTAAATCTCCACGATACGATTATCACGATAAATGATAACATCGCTTATCATCCCATCCCTATTAGGAACACTGTACATTTTACGGTGGGAACTAAAGACTTGTAGAGGTGTAATGAATCATTATTCAGAGGTAAAGTTGCGACACCCATCGAGCCCCATTTAATGAGGAAATGTTTAATATCTCACCCTCGTCCCGTGTTGTCGGGCCTTCCTCCGTCTGAGAGGGCGATGGTGATGGTGCGAGCGTGGTCAGCCAGGACACGGTAGGCCATGTCGATACCGTCTGTGTCCTCCGCACCTACCATACCCGTGTAGGGCCTGGCATGTGTACCCTTAAATATATACACACACATTCTACCGTTGGCTAATAATGTGAACACATGAATGCATGGGATAGTATTACCAATCGCCATACAGCTACATATTAGGGATGTGCACGAGTCATTATGACTGACCAAAATCAAAGTCTATTATTCTACTGCTATAGATAAGTGTATATAGTGTAATATAGTGAATATTCAGTGTTTGGGGGGGGGATTTGTTTGGGTGAAATTGTTACAGGTTGCCAAAGTTGTCAAACAAACGCTGCAACTAGTCCCCACTTTCTCTTCAATAGAATAAAAAGTAGAAGAAGCTCTGCATGGGTCTGTGAGTAGAACAATAGGCTGAAAACAGGTGCTCCTTGGAGAGGGTATATAGATATTAAGACAAAAAGATTCTAGTTCCATTCCATTGTAACATAAAACAGTGCACTGATGGTCGTTTCTTTTTAATGCTGCCATGAGCTAAATAAATTTGTTTTCTACTCTGAACTGAACGGAGCTGCCTTGGATTTTTTCTAAGTTCTCCACCTCATCAGTGAACTGTTTTATGTTACAATGGAATTGAACTAGAATCTTTTTGTCTTAATATCTCAATTTCTCTTCATTGGCTGCTGGCCTTCCCATGTCCTCTCAGAAATCAGAATATAGGATCTAAACAACTAGGCAGTAGCAGGCATACAGGATGTTTTACTTGACAATAATTTGGCGGTGAGCACCCTCTTGTGGACATAATGGTACTGACCTGATTTTCAACACATGCACACAGTTTCTATGGGGGAACATCTTTATACTAATAATTATAATCATAATGTGGCAACCTGTAATGACATTCGTGCTCAACTCCACAACCATTCAGTTATACAGTATATATTCACACCAGTTCCATTTCTTTACCTTCTGAATGGCCTCAAAGTAAGGGATGAAGAGGTCAGTGTCATAGTTGGACATCTTGTTCTGCAGTACGGAGACCAGCCGCTCCAGACCCATGCCTGTGTCAATGCTTTTCTTAGGCAGTGGCTTGAGCTCTGTTTCAGACTCCCTAAAGGTTGCAACGAGAAAGATAGAAGGCTATGGGTTCAGACAATGTTCCTGGTCAACTTAAGCAGTAGAAAGGCTAACAGTGTGTGTGCTCCTTTTATTTTGCACTAGCCACACCTCATAAATCATCATGTTACAGGGCGATTTTTTCAAACACATTTTTGGACACTGCTTCTACAGATTTTGCCCTAAAATCACGCAAAGCGGTACACAGTATCTCTACAGTCATGTCAGCAACATGCATCAGTCCCATCTAGCGCCACCATAAGGGTGATTTTTGCAAAACACATTTTTGGACACTGCTTCTACAGACTTTGCCCTAAAATCACGCAAAGCGGTACACAGTATCTCTAAAGTCATGTCATCAACATGGTCTGTCCCATTTCCCATATTCCCTCCTGATTGCCTTCTAACCTGACGGTCGCTTATCTCCCGATTTAGGGAGTCTTACTGGTGTATTTTGAGTGTGTCACCTATTGAACTGAATGAACACCAGGTTCCAGATCTCCAGCACATTTGGATCGTCCATGTTGACCAGGTGAGAAGCGTCTCTGCCTCCTATGCGGTCGTAGTGCATCTCGCTGCAGGGCCCGCATGGACCGGTGTCTCCCATCTCCCAGAAGTTGTCCTTCATACTGCCAGGCAAGATACGGGCCTCATCCATTCTGAAAGAGATATCTTTATTTGAATCCCACCATTCATATCTCTAACATTAACATTGTCACTATGGCCAGCTACAGGGATCCTGCTGTATCTGCTGTGGTAAATGTAGTTTAAAGCTCAGCAGATCTCAACGGACTCCATGCAATGCGAAAGCGCCATTCGATAACGTATTTATTAAAACAATCCACATTTAAGTTAACCTTGTGTCACCAGGCTTTCCGCAACACTGTGGAACTGTCTGTTAACTGCTCAAAAATGGCAGTTCCGGACCCCAATCACTAAACCATAGTTTTGTTGGCCGTTTTTTAGCCCAAGGAATGTTTTTCATGCAAAACAAATGCTTGCAATGGATTCAGAATAATTAAAAAACCCTAGTTTGACCCCTCACATCCCACTTAAAGCAGATTTTTGGGGAGTAATTCTTTCCTTTATAGTATAGCGTTTAGTAAGTGAATGAGACTGAAAATTACTCTAGCTGTCAAACATTTTCCCAGCCATTTTAAAAAAGACACCCCGGCCAAATTTGTTTAACTCATTGAGTGCCAATCCCGAACTAGTTCGGCTTTATTAGCGTATCGCAGAGTGCCGATCCCGAACTAGTTCGGCTTTAAAAAAAAAATGAAAAAAAAAAAAAAAAAAAAAAAAATGAAAAAAAATTTTTTTTTTTTTTTTTTTTGACCCCATCAAATCTAGTGAACATGATTTCAATCGCGATTTTGCATGTTCCACCCCCATACAACCCCATCTAACATACAGGGCAGCCATGTTTGTTTACATAACATGTAAAACATAATGGCGATTATCTCAAGAATGCCTGAACGGATTTCCAATCGGATTTTTTTGTTTGAAAGCTGTGAACAAACTGCACAAATCCACTCCAATGCAATCCAGGAGGAGCAATCTAGTGGTGACTAGGGTGGCACTCAAAGAGTTAATAACCCTCCTAGATGACAAATCCATTGAGAAACGGACCTTTGCTCTCGTGGTCACGGAACTGACATTTTTTACCTAACTAATATGACTATAAATAAATTACAATTCCCCTTATCCTTTCCACCTGTGTACACACATGGCATCATTGCAATGTGCCATGTCATAAGAAGATGGCGGCATTGACAAAAAATGAATTGATATGCTCGGATGTCGATTCTCAGAGTTAGCGATTTCAATTCTCGATCCCCATCCCGGTCACTCATGGGAATAATTAATTACAACATGGACTGGACAAGTCGAGAAGAAATGCTCACGCTTTCAGTCAGCGTTTGCCGTCAATGCAGCATTAGATTGTAAAAGAACTAGACTCACCCCAGGTCCATCCAGATTTGCTTGCACTCCAGATCGGGCTCCAGGCCTGCCTCAGCATGGCCCCCAAAGTAGGTGACGTACAGACGCTCGATGGGGATCCCAAACTCCTGGGTCAGCAGCTCCAGGGCCATCTCACAGGCCAGATGCTGCAGAGGGGAAGAGGTGGAGGAGGGATACCGGAGAACGCAGGAAGAAATAATCAGAAGAGAAAGAGAAAGAGAGAGAGAGAGAAGGTGAGAGAAGGTCACCCACTTTTTTTTCCCAAAAGTAAATCAGTGATGATTGAATAAAGCTTATTCTGATTAGGGATGGGACGATATGAACATTTCATATCACGATCACGATTATTGTGACCAAAGAAATCACGATTTACGATATTATCACGATAATCAAAATATCTCCAACGTCCATTATCCTGGGGCGGAACATTTGCCAAAAGATCTTTTGGCAAAGAGACTTGGTAGAGTGAAAAAAAGACTGTATCAAGTATATATATTATAAGTACGTTTTACCAATAGAAGGTTGAAACGGTACCGGATATGCAGCTCAGCAAATAAAAGGTGAATTGATACCAGTGCATGACGGAGGACGATATCACGATAAATTAAATCTCCATGATACGATTATCGTGAGTGTTTTCTTTTTTCTCTCGCAATAAACGATAATATTGCTTATCGTCCCATCCCTAATTCTGATTCATAGTTAGAGACTCTCGCCTCTCCACTTATTTATCCGGTTTCAAAAATATCCAGCTTCGCAGCCGAAATATCCAGCTTCATGTGGCTGCAAGCCCCAACAGCACAAAAAAAATGTCTAGCTTCAAAAATATCCATCTCTGTGTAGCCATGGCCTAAGGAGAGAAGGCCACATAACCCACTGCTTAAACAGAATGATCCAGGGCCGGGTGACTGATTTGGGATGCAGCCCAATGGGCTGTTTGTGATTTATATGCAAAAGACAATTACTAGGCCATCTACAGTAAGCTATCGAGACTTAAACTAAAACCAAATTCCATACTTTAACATACTACCTATCTAACAATCTACCCAAGAGACAGTCATCACATTACAATTCCTTAAAGTAGGAAAATAAAATAACCTGTGCATTACCAATACACAAACGCACTCTTATCTACTTAATACCCCTGCATCCGTATCGTCACACTGCGATGTGTTGGGATCGACTATTTGACTTTCCCCACAATAAAATAAAGAATGAAAGACACTAGACTATAGTATAGAGCCCTGAGGGACTCCAGTCAGTAAGTGATTATATTGACACACACACACACCTTGAAGTAGTCCCCAAAGGACCAGGACCCCAGCATCTCAAAGAAGGTATGATGGTAGACATCTTTGCCCACGTCATCCAGATCATTGTGTTTTCCGCCGGCACGGATGCACTTCTGTGTGTTGGCAGCGCGACGCAGCCGGGCCATGGGGTGGGAGGGGTCAATTGTGTTCAGGAAGATTGGTTTGAACTGGGGGAGGAAGGTTAAGACAAGATAGTACAAGATAAGATATACACTTTCATTTGGTTTAAATCAGATGTGAATGACCTCCCATCAAAAGGTTTGTGCCTGTTGTGACTGGCAAAATGCCAAAAGATATCATACTGGCACAATGGAGATTGCTAGCTTGTAGTAAGGAGCTATAAGGTTACATTTAACGTTAATTATAAGAATATCATGTACTGTATCTTGACCCTATCACTAACAGTGATCTCAAAGCACTGGCAGCGAAACCAACATGCTTTTTGCAGATGGCTGACCAACACATTAGTGTTTGACTTCGGGTCAGGAATGACCCAGACTTTTCATTTGGGATAGCCCTGGGCGATATACCGGTTTTATCGTATATCGCGATATCAAATGACAATATCGATATTAAAAATTAATACCGTAAATATCGTCATTAATTTTTTATTTTTTTTTCAAAACAAACGCCCAACTACTTTTCTGTTAAGCACTGTATCTGTAAATTTGATATAATTTGATGTGTCTATTTCAGTTATATTTTAAACAAGACCCTCTTCTACACATGTGATGTGAATTTAATTCAAGGAGACAAGCTTTATCATTGGGGAGCGGCCGGGTGACGTTGTGCCCTGACGCTGTTAAGTAAAGCAAAGCACACCGCATACACTTACTTTCTTATTGTGGGCAGTCTCTGTATCAGGTCTGAAGAAGTCATAATGTTCCGATGGAAATGGTTGACCATATCATATGGCATGAATAATATATAATCCAGGGGACATCAATATATCCGTAGTGTATATGGACAGATGTTGTGTCCATGGCGAGAGATGTCAATCTCCAGGTTTGATTTGCTACCAATGTGCCACGCACATTATGAGTCCACAGTCCACTGTAGCAGTGGTTCTCCAAATGTTAATTTTCAAGGACCCCCGTAACTCTGAGAGTGTATAAATGGAACGATGGCTCTTGCAGAGTCCTGCGTGACTCCTCCTGATTATATAATCCCAATCATAGTTGAATTAGTTCTGTCGGCTCCATAATAACAAATGGAACCAAATGGACCCTTACAAGTCCATTTGGTTTGCATTGACTCCTAATTGTCTCCTGATATAGTTTCTATCATGTTCTGTTGAACTAGTTCTGTCGCTAAGTTAGCAAAACTGCTAAAAACAACTCCCAGCCTTCTTTGAAGCCCTTTTCATCTCCTGTGTGTTTTGCAGTGGACCGCTGCCCCCTCTAGTGGCGTAAAAAAGAACTACACTTAAAAAAAAATAAAAAATAATAAAAAATAATATATTTTTTAATAGACGATAATATCGAATACCGTGATATTATTTTTAATATCAAACCGATATTAAAAAAAGCAATATCGCCCAGGCCTAATTTGGGATGTTCGACACATCTAGCCATAAGTTAAAAAACCAAAAAAAGTCATAATAATAACCACTAATGCAGGGGTCTTCAGTGTTTTCAGCCCAAGGACCCCTTTGTTGAGAGAGAGATGAAGCAGGGACCCCCCACAACCTTTTCATAGATTCCATAGTTACATTGTTTGACAGCACAATCATCAGTGTATTTTGGATTCGTGTCAATTTGTGTTTCCAGATATTTAACCACTTGAACTGTCAATACTTAATCAACTTAACCTTTCACTCTGTACTTGGTCTGCTCTTGTTCCCCTCTACAGCAAACCTCTTTGCCAAAAATAGCCGATCTACAAGCTCACAACGCCTCGTTGTGAGCTTATAGATCTGCCATTTTTGGCTAAAGTTCTCAGAATATGGGCGCTGGGGTTCAAATGGTTAATATAAAAAAGGAGAAAAAAAGTTTTTATCACACAAAGATTTGGAGGACCCCCTGTTGAAGACCCTTGCACTAATGATAGTACGGGTGCTGACTCAGGAACAAATTAACCAGTGCATAACTTCACTATACCCACACCTGAGGATGGCTATACTGTATGAATGGACAGACAGACCTGATTCATTCCAGCATTTGCAAAAAGCAGTGTGGGGTCGTCAAGCGGGATGGTCGCAGAGGAGTGGACATACTGGTGCTCATGGCGACGGAAGTAGTTAATGAACTTCTCCCGGATTTGAGCTGCTGTCATTGTTGCATCCATTCTGGATCAGCTTTCTAGATGGGCGCACACACGCGCATACGCACACGCACACACACACAATTGAATCATTAAAGGATTTTTAATTAATCAGGAAGTAGTTCAGGGGCAGCAGGTGTTTTTAATTATACAAATAAGCTGCCGGTGGAATTATTATTTCCTGGATAGCTGCTCCACAATGAAAACACAAGGTAGAGTAAACAACATGCTACAGTAAATGGGACACAGAAAGCGGCATTTCTAGTGATAGGCTTGGAATTTTTACAGGGGCCAGACAGCCAGTTCCAAATTGCAGCCACCTGTAAGTGCTCACTGCAGTGCGGTTTTGAGTAAAGGATTCACACTTTTCTATGACTGTTGGTAGGGCAATTCCACATATTGGTGGCATAGTAGTAGGACCAATTTACAGAAGGAGCGAGTGCATTCTCCGGTACCCGGCGTCAGCGCCAGTAACTGCCGACAACAGCCGAGCCGCGGCAACTGCCAGCAGTGGAATGCCACGGCAGGCATCGCCGCAAGGACTGGCAGCCATGGGCCACGGCATGCTACATCGCCGCCCGATGGTGGTTAGGGTTAGGTTTAGGCATAGTTTTACTGAGGTTAGGGTTGGAGTTAAGGTTAAGTTTAGGCATAGGTTTACTGTGTCTGCTGCAGAGGTGATTGATTGCCGGCAGTTGCCAGTGCCACGGCTGTTGCCACTGCTGGAAAATGCACTCGCTCTCCCTCCAAATTTAACCCCCTTGTTTGAGCCAAATCTATGTTGAATGTGATTTGTGGAGCTCCCTCTGGTGTTGTGCTTGTGGACATCTTTTAACTTTTTTAAGTAGTTTGACAGGTATATGGGTGTCTTTGTGGTGTTGTGTATTTTGTAGACCAAGCCAATTGCAAGTTGCTGTACTCTGTCCTCTACCCTGAGCCATCCCATCCCATCGAAATGAGTAGGGGTTAGATGAGTTGTAGCTGTGAGGCCAAGTAGTTGTTTTGAGCCCAAATTACAGCACGTAACAGAAAATAATAACTACCTTCAATGTCAAGCAAAAGGCCTGAAGGCCCAAGAGTCTTGAGACCCAACTACAACCAGTTAAACTAGCTTAAGAATTCTTCTGAGCTCTGTCCTCCACTGTTTTCCTTGAGGCCTCTATGCTAAGTTTTTCACCATGACATGTCATAACCTGTTAAATAGGAAAGTAATACCCCAATCTCATGGTCCTAACTACCGAATCAGCCCCTAGCCATGATGCCATGATGTGGTCTGTCTGATCTGATCACATAAGAAGTAGAATGTTGAATTGAGACAATTAAAAAAGGATGCAGTAAATTTGATTACATTCTTCTAAGATTGCATTTAAACTGAAGAGAGAAAATGTTGCTATTACCTTGTCTAGAATTATACACTATATAGCATGCTACATTAAATCTGTGAGATCTACCACATGTGCTCGAGTCTGAATGGAATGCAGGACTAATTATACAATATTGCACACAAGTGTGTGACTTTATTAGATTTATAAAACATTAGCAAAGTGTCAGCATGATCAAAACTGTAGAGCACCGTCAGTTTATTTCCCAAACTACTTTTGTCTCGGTGTTTAAAAACAGTGACAATAAGTTTCAATTCAGCCTACACTAACAATATTAATAAGTAATAACTAGAAATACCGTTCCTACGAAACAGTGTGGGCTCGCATGTAACACCATGTATGGGCACAAAGATCTACCCTTTGGCTGCACCTCATTGGCTAAGGGCCCTGCCTTTGTACTGTCGGTACAAAGGCAGTGTCTTACGTCATTTTGAGGAGAACTTGACTGATAGATTATGTCCTTTTGAGGAGAACTTGACTGATAGATTACGTCATTTTGAGGAGAACTTGACTGATAGATTACGTCATTTTGAGGAGAACTTGACTGATAGATTACGTCATTTTGAGGAGAACTTGACTGATAGATTATGTCCTTTTGAGGAGAACTTGACTGATAGATTATGTCCTTTTGAGGAGAACTTGACTGATAGATTACGTCATTTTGAGGAGAACTTGACTGATAGATTATGTCCTTTTGAGGAGAACTTGACTGATAGATTACGTCATTTTGAGGAGAACTTGACTGATAGATTATGTCCTTTTGAGGAGAACTTGACTGATAGATTACGTCATTTTGAGGAGAACTTGACTGATAGATTACGTCATTTTGAGGAGAACTTGACTGATAGATAAATAATGAAGATAACATACCTGTGCTTGCTTTCAGCGAGCCCACAATAATAACAATATTAATAATGATATAATAAAAAGATGCTATGACACAATCAATATACCAAGTCAATTACTTTACTTGTTAGTAATGTAAACATTTGGCTGAAGTGGGTATTTATTTTCTGTTTACATACAAAGTGTTTCTAAAACCAGTTTACAATGTACAATATGTGTGTCACAGTCACTGATAATTAGCCCTATTCACAGCCCGCCCACTCAGCAAATTTCTCAGCAACTTCCTGGTGCTGACGTCGGTTTAGAAGGGGAAACTATAACAGAAATAGCTGGACTTAAAGCCAACAAATCATTATTTCGAACGGTAAAGTAAATTATAATGCTTTGTGCCTTTTACTATCTTGTGTTCTTGATCGTGCTAGCTGTATTTTATACTTTACTATTCGGAAATTGCATTACATTTGCGATTTCTGTGTTAACTGAACTCTATGGGCTTTTAGCAGGGTTTAACCCTTCAAAACGTGACTTCAGCACCAGGGGGATGCTGAGTGGGCGGGCCGTGAATAGGGCTAATTAAAAGGCAGTGGCCATTTATTCCCACTGGTGGCATTGTTGGAAATCTAGATGGCATAGGAAATCCCAGAGGTGATGCCACAAGCTCACTGGGGACAGCAAGCGGGCGGTAAACAGTCCCTGTCCCACTCCTGACTACCACCTTGTTAGCAACCACAGCACAGGTGGTGTTAGTGCGAACGTTCCAAGTCCACCGTGCCAGAGTAGTACCTAGATAAGGGGAAATTCACCCTATCACAACGCCAGTGGTGGAAAAGTACAAGTTTTCAAATGTATAAAATGTATATTAACTAGACCAGGTCAACCTGGTTGTGCCAGACCCCCTGTCTGTCATCATCATTTATGACATCATGCCTTTTGTAGGCATGTCATCATCATGTCATCATCATATATACCCTTTATATAGAAAACCCGGACAGACCGACATTTGCTTATGTAGGCCTACCCATTTCATGGGTCTGGCAAAAATAGGCCGAAATGTATATATATAGGGCTGAAGTGCTTAATGAATGTTTTCTAATAACAATCAAAATATACAAAGTAACTAGTAACATAAGTTAAAAAAAAAAGTAAAAGTACAATATTTGCCTCTGAGATGTAGTGGAGTAGAGGGAGGTATTGAAAATGGGAAATACTCCAGTAAAGTAAAAGTACTTCAAAATTATACTCAAGTACAGTACTTCAAATAAATGTACTTTACACACTGATCATCACAACGCATGACTAACTAGCCCATACCTACCTCCCCTTTACATTGTAAATATCTCCTATTTCTCTTTATTACTATCATTTATTTTTTGTTATTAGAATTTGACTGCTTTTTTTCTTTTCCCCCTTTTGTTACTGACAATTCCCTATGCAAAGTAAAGTAAACATAAAGTGGTTCCTGTGTAAATAAGCCAAAAAGCTCACTGGGATCTCCTTTTTAGTTGACCTTGTACCCGTGATTTGTACTGTCATGAAACTATACTTTTTCCTATGCAACCAGAAATTCTTCAATCAATCAATCAATCAATCAATCAATCAATCAATCAATGTTATTACTGATTTCAGTCTCCCCATACCATGATGACAGCTGGCTCGTGTCATCACTGTGGATATGGTCACTGTACACTAGGATGAATGGAGTCACTTTGACCATGAAAGCTTTTTATCTTGACATTATGAACATGGATTTGGAATGATGTTGAGCGGCTCCATCCATCTCCACCTTTCAACTCCTGCCAACAGTGCTGTACTGTATCATAGACAGTAAACGGTTATTTGTAATTATGTAATGTCGATATAGCCTACCGCAAATCACTGCAGATTTAATGAAATACACAAATGACATCTTCAAACAGGTATATTGTGTAGCCTACTACTAAGCTACTGGGTCAGATTATCTGATTTTAGATTGCTAACATGATGATGAAGTGGCATTAGTTTATGAGCTAGCTACTAGCTAGCGACCGTTAGCCGGTGTTTCTGTTTGACGTGTCGGTCTGTTTTTAGTCAGGAGATAGATTTAAGCACTCTGCATAAAGCACCCCCTCTGCCCAGCAATAAGACACACTCTTATTGGATCCAATGGCACTCTGAAAAATTAAAATACTCACAGAAGTTGCAGAATGTTGCAGAATGATTCAATCACTTCACTGGGCACTGCTTCACAGCCACACAGACACACACACAGTCCACGCTGGTGCAGCAATGACAGTCAGAGAGAGGGCTGGGCCCGGACTGGGCATCACCGACCCTGATTGGTCTGCCAGTACCGGCACGGCACCTGACGGCCACCCCCATTGGTTCAAACCAACTGTCAATCTAAAGTACACCCGCCACCGTGCGGCTGATGCAATGAAAAAGAAAGCCATGGCCCATGACAAAGTATTATAGCTGTTCTATTGATGATGATGATGATGATGATGATGGTGGTGAATGAATGTATTTATATTGAGGGAATTTATTTTACTGATTAAATCAGCAGAAAATCAAACATTCAGTATGGAAAAAGTGAATGGTCTGTAATCTCCTGGTTTGCTTTTTGTTCTCTGAGGTATAGTTAGCATCAGCAAGTTTGTGTTTGTCTGAGAGGCAAACATGTAGGCCTATATCAAATATTTGAGGTAGTATTAAGTGATGGCATGGAGATCAGGCCAAATGGGGCCAGTGCCCAGGGGCCCTTAGAAGGCTGTAACATGCAGGGCCCCCGGTCCTCCTAGACATAACTCTATGTCCTATCCATGTTCTAGACTAGTCCTAAATCCTCCTATCCTGCAAATAGGTGCTCTCTATGACCCACAAATGCCTTGTATCCGAGTAAAGGCCCATTCCCACTGGGCCAGATAAGTCTCCATTCAAGTGGTTGGTAAGATAGAGATACAAAATATCTGTCACAGATATTTTGTATCTGTATCTTACCTTCCACTTGTGAGTTGTCTGTGTTTGCATGTGATCTGACTGACCATTCTGGGTTGCATGAGTGGGCCTTTCATTGTCCCAGGGGCCGCTGTGAGTCTTACTCTGTCCTGTCCCTGAGTGAAGGCCATTCTTCAGGAACACCATGCTATCTGGAAGGAGGCAAGATGCATGGGAATGATGCTGGGGATGCATGCCTCACTCTGTTATGCAATACCCGTTGTATCTGTCTGTCCCTTTTACGCCTGTAAATTTGTAGTTATATGTGAGTCATGCCCAAATTTGGAGTCCAGGTGGTAAGCCTATACTGATGTCAAAGCTGGCCAGGACCAGTCCAGTCTATGATGTCAGTAGTGGTGGGTGGATATGTGGGTATGTATGTAGTGTAATACACGGCGGTGAGGTGGTAGCTCTTCACCTTGGACTATTTGCATTCCACATTTTGGTGACATAGCAGTACAACAAATTTAACCCCATGTTTGTGCCAAATCTCGGTTGAACAAGATCAGCGAAGCCCCCTCTGGTGTTGTTGTGCCTGTATGTGTCTTTCACGTTATTGAATCAGTCTTTTCCCTTGCCTTGTGTATCTTGAAGATTAGGCCTACTCTGTCCTCTAACTTAGCCATCCCACCCTAGCATAATGAGTAGGGGTTAGGTGAGTTCTAGCTGTGAGGCCAAGTAGTAACCTGTGCTGACCAATTTGTTTTGAGAGGCCTGAAGCTTTGTTTTCAATTCATTTGTGGTGCTAGTGTACCATGAGGTACTTGCATAGTCATAATGCTATTGGATGAGTGCTCAAGCTAGTGTCTCCCCACAAATAAATAAACAGAAATACAAAATGTCTCCATTTAAAATAAATTCAGACCTCATTCCTGTACCTTTTAACCATACACATGTATAGTTATTATCCACCAGCAGGTGGCAGTGAAAACCAGTCGCCAGCTGCTAGACAAGGGGGAGGAAAGTCTGGTTGACACAGGGTGGCGGAACTATTTCGCTTTGTGCTGTTTCACAGGGACACATTCGGTAGTGGACCACTTACTCTTGAAGAGAGGTTGTTTACACGCGGACCTGAAGAATACTTCAAACTACATCACGATGCCAACTGATACTAAAAGAGTACGGGGGCCAGAAGTATCACAAAGTCTTTCTCTCTTTCTTCCCAAGCCCTTGATAACGTCATGCGCGGATGGCAAGACAACGGACGGCAGACAGCGTGATCAAGTTGATGTCCGGCCCGTTTTCGTTCGCTGTGGGCTGATCAGCCAAGCCAAAGGATCAGCGTACATCGAAGCTGGAAACACCAAACTGATGTGCTGTGTGTATGGCCCACGAGAGACAGAACGCAAAGATGAGACTGATATGAAGTGTGGAAGGTAAGTTAGTAAAGTTACTGATGTGATAATGTGCGTATGGGACCTCCTTATGGGATGTTCATCATCTAATTATATTAAAGTGGATTCCTAGCCCTAGAAAAGTTAATATATTCCATAAATTGCATGTATTCCATCTCTGCTGTCTGGCCGAAACTCCAAAAAGTTAATTTTCGGGAAAATGAGCTCAAAAGTGGAGTTAGGAGGTTTTGACCGAAGGGCTTTTTACTACTTTTCATTGGTTTGGTTCAATATTATTTTAACCAACACACAGACGTAAAGGGTCTTCAATAGCACATATTTATGAAAAAAAGAGAGGGCCAAACGGGTCGAGCTGGTTTGGCAGAAAGTGTGGAGTTAGGAGGTTTTGTCCCTAGCACGTTTTACTACTTTCCATTGGTCCAATATTATTTTAACCAACACTCAGATGTAAAGGGTGTTCATTAGCCCTGATTTATGCCAAAACATCTAAAACCTCAAAAATGGAGTTAAGAGGTTTTGGCCAGACAGTGAGTGACGATATAGTCATAGTCATGCAAAAGTACGATTTATCTAGCTATACTTTTTCTAACAGCAGCAATGAGCATAGGTATACACTTTTTCACCTAGCACAAATTGAATTGAAGTGATAAATTCCAATTATTAATTAACCTGCACCGACCACAAATACATTTTGTAACTATCTATTGTTCTGTTTTGCTGTGTTTCTTTCTAGGTTGATGACTGACATGCGGTTCGCTCCTTTCTCTTGCCCAGAGAGGGGCCCTTGGATACAGGGGAGTGAGGAAAAGGGCCTCTCACTGATGTTGCTTGAGAGTCTGCAGCCGGCCGTGTGTCTACACAAATACCCCCGGTCGCAGATCGAAGTCAACGTGATGGTCCTGGAGAACAACGGCTCGGTCCTGGCTCACGCCATCACCTGCGCATCCCTGGCCCTGGCAGACGCAGGGATCGAAATGTACGACCTGGTTCTCGGCTGCTCCATCCGGCAGGATGGGGCTTCTTATGTGATTGACCCTGCTTACGTGGAAGAAACCGGCTGCAGTTCAAGCAGTGGTGAAAACCAAGGCAGTCTGACCGTTGCTTTCCTCCCCAGCTTGAACCAAATATCTGGGTTGCAGTCAGATGGGGAAATGAGGGAGGAGACACTGACAGCGGGAGTTCGGACCTGCATCGAGGGATGCTACAGACTGTACCCTGTTATCCAACAGGCTCTGGCCAAAGCTGTGCGGAGGGAAGCCCCACCACCATCAGAAAGCTGAGACTGATGGGACGTCCTGATTTTGCCTCTTGTAGCACTAATGCCAGGAGTCTTCAACGTTTTCATGCCAAGGACCCCTTAGTCGAGAGAGAGATGAAGCAGGGACCCCCCACAACGCATAGATACAATATAGTTTAATCGTTTGACAGCACAATCATCAGTGTATTTTGGGTTCATGTAAAATTGTGTTTCCAGATATTTAACCACTTGAACCGTCAATACTTAACAAACTTGACCTTTCACTCTGTACTTAGTGCGCTCTTTTCCCCCTCTACAGTCTACACGAAACCTCTTAGCCGAAAATAGCCGATCTACAAGCTCAGAACGTCTCACAGTGCGAGCCATTGTGAGCTTGTAGATCTGCTATTTTTGGCTAAAATTCTCAGAATATGGACGCTAGGGTTCAAGTGGTTAATAATAGAAAAGGAGAAAAAAAGCTTCTATCACACAAAGATTTGGAGGACCCCCTAAGGGTCCCGGACCCCCTGTTGAAGACCCCTGCACTAATGTCTTTTATGTCTGCCTTGTAAAATGTTTCACGAATACTGATGCAATTCCTTTTTTACCGAAATGTGAATAATTCATAACAATGACGTGCTTGACTCGTGTCATTTATGTGGCTGGTCTGTGGTAACGAACAATTTAATAAAATAAAAAAACCTGATTTAACAACCTGATTCAGACATCAAATCAGTATTCCTCAGATCTCAGGGTTTGTAAAATCTGGTTTCTAACCAACCAGTTTGCAACCTTGTCACACTTAGACTAATAACATTTCTTTTACATTAATTAATGTCAGACAAAGAGAATTTGTGAAAATTATTTTTTAATGTAAAGAACATGGTATGTTTCACATCGGCATGATATTACATAAATTATAAATATATTTGTAAAGTAATATTTTATGCAAAATTATTCTTTGTTTATAAATAGTGCTGATTAGATATAATTGTGTACAACCATTCCCCCCCGCCCTATCCTAGTCATAAAGTGCAAAAAAAAAAGCCATGAAATTTTACACATTATCTAACCTCTAGATTTCAGTCAAGAAACCTAGAGGTATCCAATATCAATAGTAGGGCTGGGGCAGTACGGATTTTTTGTTATCGCGGTAATACGTCTCTGTTTACCGACAGTATCGCGGTATCTCCCCTCAAAAAGTTGTTTTGAATGGAAAAAATATAATTTAAATAAATGAATATACATTTAAACAATAAAAAATGGCGGTATGATCGTGATTAGGAATTCGACACCGCGGTATGCATTACACCAGTGGTTTTCAACCTGTGGGCCAAATTATTTTTGGGGGTGCCCAGGTGATTAACTTAATGTGCAACCCTGTTTTTTTCTCAATGAACAGTAAACAAATCAACAAAGTTTAAGTGTACAGAGGGTATATGCACATTTCTAAAGTGACAATTTAAGTGACTTTTTAATAACTCTAAAATGACAAATTAAACATTGGCCAAATATTAGAGGCAGAAATTGTGAAAATAGCCGATCTACATGCTAACAACGCCTTGCAGCTCAGCATGTAGATCTGCTATTTTCACAATAGAACGGTTTTGTACAAAATGTAATGCCTCAACTCTTAGTGCTCATCAGGGTGGGGCGGGTCCCCAGTTCAAATAGGATTATTTTGGGGGTCGCCGCTTGAAAAGGTTGAGAACCACAACCGCAGTATTGCCGTTATTGCACCCAGCTCTAATCAATAGTACATAATGTATTTTCTTCTGTGGACAAGGAGGGTGGCGACTCCCTTCACATCCTTCAGCCTGTCTGAGTCAAAGTCCACCATCAGCCGTCTCACCCCTGTCCTTGTGGGCTTGAAGGACACTTTTATGGTCACCCCCTGACCTGGAGCAATGTCATCACTGAAAAAGACAAGGTAAAAGGGGAGGAATGCAAAAATGATTATATGTTCATTTTTCATTTATATTTTAACTTCCAAAACACCTTAATTGACCCCTGATCACAAACCACAATGATGGAGAACATGTACAGAAGGAGATAGCATGGAGAAAAGACTGAGTTTTCGTTCAGTGTTAAACATTTTACTTGTTGAGATCAGGTTTTCATGTTGTGTTTCATGTCATTAATTTCCATGAATACCAATTGCAGTCACTGTACAGAAGTAAGAATTAACTATTCTACTGGCTAATACATTGATGCTCAGGAATCAGACTCAGATACCCACAGACGTGCATATGTCACATGTAGGCTACTTAGTATGCAGAAGAATATTCACTTATGATGTAACAAACACTGGAACATGTGCCTGACAGGTTGTGTACCTGGCTGTAACACTGACTCCAGTTAAAGTAAACCTATTTTTGCTTCATACTTAATTCATGGGTTGCATTTGTAGTCCTACGCCAGCCATTTTGAGGACCAACACAGGTGTTTTGATTAACGTAGGACATTGGTTCTATGCCAATCAGACATATTGAACACCTGTGTTGGTCCTCAATATGGCCGGTTTAGGACTACAAATGCAACCCATGAATTAACGTGGTTGATTCTAATGATTCCAATCCTGTCCAGTACTTACATGACAGGGATCTCTCTAGCAGACAGTAGTCCTGCCCCCTCGACAGTGAACACACCTCCTTTCAGTGTGACTGGCAGGGGGTTGTTGAAGGAGATGTGTGCCGTTACTTCTTCATGTTTAATTACCTTCCCGGGAACCTGAAAGGGTAGGGCCGAGTTAGGGTTTGTGTGCAACAAAGGGGTTCTGTGCGTTTGAATGGTCAATTTACTCTGCTTGGTCAGATGAATTTGTACACCACAAAATCACAAAACACAAAAAATGCTTTCTATAATGCTTTCTGTATGTACCCAGACAATCATGTGACCTGATTCAATAGCCATAAAACAAACGTGTAAAAAAAAACATACTGTATGTGTTTGTGCGTGTGCGTATACCTGCGTGTATGAATCTAGTGTGTGTGAATGACAACCATAGACCATTTAGTTTAGTTTACAATGTACACACCTGAACACGGAGTTCTGGCATAATGAGTGGGATGTTAGCAACATCCAGGATGGGTTCATTCTGCCCAGGGGATTCCAGAAGTGCCACCACCCTCAGCACATGGTGCTCAGACACACATGCAGCGTAGTGGTCATAACGCAGACGCAGTACCTCCTTATGGGCTAGGTGTGGATTATGGAACACACAGACACACGCGCACACACACACACACACACACACACACACACACACACACACACACACACACACACACACACACACACACACACACACAGACACGGTCATAGCATTATTAAACACATAATGGGAGGAGAAAGTGTAATAAAGTGAGACAGACACCTATAGGCTAATAATAATTAGGCCTGGAATTTTGTCGTTTTAGGGGCAAGGCCACTTGGCCTTTGGTGTTGTAAATTTTTTGAGGGCACAAAGGCCAAATGCCAAGATTTTAGTCCATTGAAATAATTAATTGAATTTAAGGGTTAAGGATTTTAAATGTAATGTGTAGACTATCTGCTGTGAAATAAATAAATTGGTATTACAATCTGATCCATGCTCAGCCCTGCACAAATCAAATATACTGGATTTGTTTAAAAATGGGGACTCAACAAAAGACACAGGTGTGGTGTCTTCATGACAAGAAAGAGACACTGGTGTCTACATATTGACAAGACAGAGACAGAGGAGAAAGTGGTACAGTCAACTGCTGGGGCATTGAGGCCAATGTGGCCTCAGGTTATGCAATTTTTTGGAGGGGCACAAGGCCAAACTGAGGGGCAACGGCCATGGCCTTCATTCATTCATCATTAGTTTCACCACTACCGCCAGGGGGTGGTGTTGTGCACGGTCTGGTTTACTAAACAGGTTAGGCCTTCATGGCCTCCCTGACATTCCTGTAGCTGTAGGATATTGGGACACGTAGCCCCTGCAGAGTCTACTACTTACCATTATGTGTTGGCACAGTGACACTGACTGTTCTTCTTTGGCACTCCCCTCGATGAACAGAGTTGTACGTGACAGCCGTAGACAGCAAAGTGAGCAGAGCTTTGGTGTCCTGGCTACCTGCATTCTTCACCTAGTGACACATGAATGAACAGGAGGACAGATGAATGCATGTACGTAAGGGTAAAGGACAGTTTATACATATTAAGATTATTTGTTGATGCTCTTGTTATGATACTGTCTCAACAATTGTTCACATATTGAAACAGAATAAAGTAAGATGACATTTTTAACCCTGTTTTGCAGAATTTCATTCTCGGTTCTTAAAAAAGCATAATTCACTTGTCCGTCCATTCATGCATGCACCCATCCATTTCATTTTTACAGTGTTATATACCTCAACAATCACGTCAAAATCTGTCCCAAATATAGGCTGCTGCGCATGTTTGATTGACAGCTGGAGGCGCTCTGGTTCTGCCACGCCATTGGTCAGCATGTTAACCCGACGACCTGCCTTCTTGTATACCTCTCGTTCCTTCTTTGAGCCTGTAGAGAAGACAGGAAAGGAAACTCAGAAGCGTCTTAACCTACGTATGTTCAGACTGGAAGCCTATTTTTGACCTATCCAGATTGGAATCAGATTGGTTTGATAGATAGATAGGTACCTTTATTATCCCAAGGGGGAAAATCAGTCGCCCGGAGGCAGCACAGCAGTTTAAGGATATTTACAAAGTTACAGAGAAGTATGAAAAGAAAAAAATTGTACAGGGTACAGTAAAAGAGCAAGGTAGTACACCAAAAAAGGGAACAAAGAATATATACATAAAGTGTCAAAAAAAGTCAACACTACCAAGTTTGATCAAGTTTGAACAGCAATTAAAAAAGAAAAAAAAAATCTGATTTGAACCACATCATGCCTAGGTGGTTTGAAATGTGATTCAAATGCAATTTCTAAAGATGAGTATCAGTCTGAACACTTGCACATTAAAGCCTGATTTCGGTACGGTGTTGTACTTCAACATTGCTGACAGCCGAATATAGCAAACACATTGTGAAACATTGCGATGCGATGCTACCTAGTATATCTGCTATTTGGCAATATAAATATAAGTGAAGCATTACTCATGCATATGTTGTCACCCAATGCAGATAGGTTGACGAAGCCTGAATGCGAAAATCCAATCTGATTAATTTCAAATAACACAGTGTGTCAGTTGGTCCTAAAGATTTGAGAAACAAACACATTTTCCTACAGTCTGAACAAAGCCTTAAAGCTTTTCAGACTTGCCCCCCACTCCTCTTTTTCATCTTTTATTCTGTAGTAAAAGTTTCCAACCAACCTTCAGGATATTTGTAATGGTGGGTGACATCTTCTCTGTAGTCTCCGTAAACACTCTTGGTGCTGATGTTCCGTCCCACGGTGTTTTGGTCCACTCTGGTCTACAATAAAAAATAACATTGTTGGAATTATAATTCACTGCATTAGTAGTAGTAGTAGTAGTAATATGACTAATGTATTTGTATATTGTGTATACATATTCTAAATGAACACTTTTTTTGTACTTTTCAGCCAATACAATAAAACAGAAGCTCACTTGTCGCCTTTGACCGTCTGTATTGACAATCCAGTAGATGATGTCAGCGTTCACCTCAGCGTATACAAACGGAGCGTCGTACTTGTTTCCCAACTCGCCCTCTTTTATGGCCTTCACTGGGCATGGACCACAGCAATACACACCTGGAGAGGAAACAATTCATATGCATGTTCCAAACATTACTTTACATTACTCGTGTCATTTAAGTAGATCAGGGGTCTTCAATGTTTTCAGGCCAAGGACCCTTAGTTGATAGATGAGATGAAACAGGGACATTTTCGTAGATTCCATATAGTTTCATTGTTTGACAGCACAATCATCAGTGTATTGTAAATCTTAACATTTTTGGCTAAAGTCATCAGAATATGGACGTTAGGGTTCAAGTGGTTAACACTTATGTAGCCATGATTTTTTCTCTTCAATGGGCCACGTTGCCATGGTTACCATAGACTTCCATGTAATTGCGCAATTGTGTAAAAAGTGCACGCCCATGCCTAGATGATGCACCACGTGTGTGCAGGCTGTTCACAGCTTTCAAACAAAAAAATCCGCTTGGAAATCCGTTCAGGCATTCATGATTTATAGGCCATTATGTTTTCTTCAGATGTAAACAAACATGGCTGCCATGTTTGAAAGAATGGGTTGGTATGGGGGTTAAACATGCAATTTCGCGATCGCGATCATGCCTAATACATTTCTGGAGGTCCAAAAAAAAATTTTGAAAAAAAAATTTTTGAAAAAAAAAAAAAAAAGTTTTTTTTTCAAAAACGGCCCAAACTCGGGAAACTCGGGGTTGGCACAGCACTAGTACCAATACAAACTCGGGAAACTCGGGGTTGGCACCATATGTGTATAAAAAAGGAGAAAAAAAGGTTTCTATCACATAAAAATGTGGAGGACCCCTCTGTAGTAACTCTGAGGAGCCCCTAGGGGTCCCGGACCCCCTGTTGAAGACCCCTGCAGTAGATTAAGAAGTAACAAGGGGGTGCAGACAAAAATAACAGGGGACAATAATAATAGCTACCTACTCCTCCCACAAGGGAAATTCAGTATTTTCAGCCCAACCCAGCTGATTCGCTGCCCACAAGGAGCAATCAGGGGTTAAGAGTCTTGCTCAGGGACACACATCGACATTGCTGGCCTGGCCTGGAATCAAACCTGGGACAACCAGAGCTCTGGTTACCCAGGCGGGCTCCCTAACCATACAGCTATGGCTGCCCCATATAATTGAAGAGGGTTCTGACGGAAGAAGTACCTTCACTCTGTTCCTGAGGCGTGGGGTCCAGAACCTGCCAGCCATCATTTCCTCCTGGGAGGTCTTCTCTCTTCATCC
>NC_137820.1:10900093-10940093 GCF_963921795.1 Nannobrachium achirus | reverse complement strand
ATTCTGTGAGTGTGCCATGATTCTGTGAGTGTGCTGAGCTCCTAGGGTTGATACCCTCACAAAAACATGAACAAACTCCCCCCAGAATGACAACAACTAGAATCGTCAGAGAAACGCTGTGGTTGGCCAGATTGTCAAGAATTGGCGCGACCTCGCCCTTTAGGGCGAGGTTGCATGTCACCCTGAGGTCGCATTCCACCCTTGGGTGTCTTACTAGTTTAAAGTGTGTGTGTGTGTGTGTGTGTGTGTGTGTGTGTGTGTGTGTGTGTGTGTGTGTGCGTGCGTGTGTGTGTGTGTGTGTGTGTGTGTGTGTGTGTGTGTGTGTGTGTGAGAGAGAGAGAGAGAGAGAGAGAGAGAGAGAGAGAAAGAAACAGAGAGAGAGAGAAAGAAAGAGAGAGAGAGAGAGAGTGAGTGAGTGAGTGAGTGAGTGAGTGAGTGAGTGAGTGAGTGAGTGAGTGAGTGAGTGCGTGTGTGAGTTTGTTAAAGGGAGTGAGGGAGAGAGAGATATACAGCCCAACAGGGTGAGTGTATGTGTCCTGTTACCTTTGCACCAGGGGTTAAAGAGTAGCAAGAACTTGTGGTCGCCTGTCTTCTCCACAATGTGACCGTCGGAAGACATCAGCAACGCAGCCAGACGGTACTGGCCAATAGGGGCGTCCGCTGGACTGTGGAGCGTGAGTAGAACTTCGCCCTGCGCCCTCTGCTGGTGAAACCACCACTTGTCACCGTCTCCCCGCTCAGTCTGAACCTTGACCACAACCTGGTCCTTCTTCCCTGCAGAGACAAAGGGCTGGATGAGATGAGCAAATGATAGAAAATACTTTGTGCTGATTTGTTTGTTTTTTTGGGATTCATACCAGTTGGCACAAGTGGTTCCCAAACAAACCTTTTAGCTCGTGACCCAAAAGCGAAATTAGACCGGGTCCCAAACTAGTGAAAATAGCCGATCTACACAATGCGTTGCTTCACGCTGCTATTTTCTCTAAACATTTGTTTTCTAATTTATAGAACTTTGATTTTATTTTATTTATTAATTAAATTACTTAGATTTTACTTAAAATGTTGCTTTTTTTGGGAATGTTTTTTGAAAATATTTTGAAATAATGATAATTAAAAACAAATAAAGGAAACAAAAAAATTAAGGGACCCATATATAAAAATGTTTGGGAACCAGTGCCTTATCAACACTCATGCACCACATTTCATATAGGCAATTTTTGACCCCATTTCTAACCTCTCCAAGTGGAGAGTTGTACTCACCCAAGTGAAGCACCAAAGCCAGGTGGTGTTGGGGGGTCATGGGGTCAGAACATTGCATGGTCAGTGAGAAGGGCTGCCCCCTGCGAACAATCAAGCGCTCCCGATCTATCTCCTCGGTGCGGTGAGCCCGGTTGTTCTCATGACTTCTCATATCCATGCCAACGATCACACCTAACATACAACGAACAGACATTATTCATCATCAATGAGACTTGAGTCTTTCATAAACAATTTTCTTGGAGTATAGCTTAAATATCATTATTTTATAAAATAGTGGGAGAAAACCACATGAATTCCATGGAGGTTTACAATGTCCCGCCAGACGATCAAACTGTCCTGGTATTTGTTGGAGGGATTTAATCTGGTTGTATCACACTCTGGTGTAGACTCCTAGCAGCACATTTCTCACAGATGACATACAGTAGGCTACTAACTCTCTCACAACATTTATAATGTGTAGAGAGAGAGAGGCCAAAAGTCATTTAAGAGACAGACAGACAGACAGACAGACAGACAGACAGACAGACAGACAGACAGACAGACAGACAGATAGATAATGTTTTGTTTTGTGTAAATGTCCTGTTTACCTGTCTGCTTAGAGTACAGTGTGTGTGTGTGTGTGTGTGTGTGTGTGTGTGTGTGTGTGTGTGTGCGTGCGTGCGTGCGTGCGTGCGTGCGTGCGTGCGTGCGTGCGTGTGAAAAGAAAGACAGACAGACAGACAGACAGACAGACAGACAGACAGACAGACAGGTGCGTACACACACACACACACACACACACACACACACACACACACACACACACACACACACACACACACATACTACACACATAGGCCTACGTCCACATCCATACAGATAGATACATAGGCTAGATACATACAGTAGATACATAAATAGATCGATCGATATACGATATACTGTATATAGATATAGTTCACCTACCGTTGTGGTTAGCCATTGTAAGCTCTTGAAGTCCTGATTCTTGGTATCGTGGCGTTCTTTAGAATGTCTCACTGGCTCTTTATCCCTCTGTGGGTCTGACTGCTCTGAGATGTCTTCACACCGTCCTGTGGTTGAAGTCTTCTGCTTTTCTAACTTGGTCTCCATCACAACCCTATTTATATAGCAGCACCCTGGCCCCAACCCATGCATCTCTGATACACTCATCATTTGTCAAACAGACACGTACACGCACGCACACACGCACGCATGCATACACACACAGCTCTGTATTGTTGATTCTTCTTCCTACCTTTTTTTCACTTTACACAATACTTTCTTTTTCTTTTTTTTTCTTTTCTTTTTTAAACAAGGGTACCCCTGGAGAAAAATATGGGAGGGTCATGCCTTTCTCATTTTAGTCCAAGGGATGGTCAGCTAATTTTATTTGAGAATTTTATTTTGAATGGAGGGTCATACAATTTTGTTATTAATAAAATAGTCCCTAATAACTAGTAAGACGCCTCAGGGCGACATGCGAGGTCGCGCCAGTTCTTGGCTATCTGGCCAGTGATGTATATCGGACCAGTACCCAATCTCAACAGTACCTGTTGAGATTGGCAGAATATGCCCATATATACCAAATATTGGCATTTAACACACACACACACACACACACACACACACACACACACACACACACACACACACACACACACACACACACACACACACACACACACACACACACACACACACACACACACACACACACACACACACACACACACACACACACACCTGATCACCCCTGTCAAAAGTCAAGACTGATTGATAGACATTTGTATTCTTATTACTAACAACCTTCACCCTGGCATATTATGGCCTATAGGTGAACATTTAGAAAATAATTCCAGTGCATTGCGACGTGTTCTGATCTTGTACGTATATTGACTATTTCTAGTGCATGTGTGCATTTGTGTGTGTGCGTGTGCGACTGTGCGTGTGCGTGTGCGTGTGCGTGCGCGTGTGCGTGTGTGTGTGTGTGTGTGTGTGTGTGTGTGTGTGTGTGTGCTTGTCTATGTGGATGTGTATGGGTGTCCCACCCAGTAAAGTGCATACACTAGCATCTTTGTTCGTCAGTTCGGGGTGGGGGGCCGGGATTGACAAGATGCATGTGTATTTAGGGGACAGTGCTATGGCATCTATGGCATCCTCTACTCTCTCACCACTGTTCCCGTAAGTAAGCTATGTCCAAATAGCTGTCAATAGATCAAATGAGGGCATAGAAACTTTTTTCTGTTGACCGGTTCACCAGTTGTGCAATAAAACCTTCATTCTGTCCCTCACAACTACATATTCTGGTAAGAAGTCCAGTTTGTAATGTACATTATCCAAGCAAACCCTATGTATTGTCCCCATATCATTTCACACAAAGGGAAAGGAAAATGTTAAAATCCACTATAAAAGCAGAATTATACTTTATCACTTGGCCCTTTCGCTTGAGAAAGAATAACAGGTGCATTGCACCATTTTTAAATTAATATAACGCTTTTTTAATATCTTTTTAGAATCTCAAACAGTTTTTTGATTGGTTGAACGATGGACAGATACTGTACATTCACACACACGCGCGCACGCACACACACACACACACACACACACACACACACACACACACACACACACACACACACACACACACACACACACACACACACACAGTGATGTGTATTTTATTTTTATTTTTTATTATAATATGTCACTTGGTGAATGACAATTGTTGAAAGGGTGAGGTGACAAAGTATAACTTGATACTGGAAATGTAACTAACTTGAGACAAACAAGTCAGTGTCGCCATGGTTTACGGCGTTGTGGGTATATGTGAAATTCTATCCAGAATAAATCAGCATAATTCTTAATGGAGAGATGGCCCTTTAAAACCAGAATGATGTCATTTTCCTTGTGCTTCTCTGACAGTTGACATACCGTACTATATGACTTTGAATCCTAGCTTTGAACTTGAAATTGAACTTGAGGGAAAGTATGACTAGGGAAATCAGTCAAGATTTCAGTCAACTTCAGATCAGGTCAAAAGTACAGTACCCTTCGAGTGAAAGTTGTGGACAGCACTGGACAGCGCTCTTATGCTGAGCAACAATTATAGTATTGGACAACAGGTGACTCAACAGAAAAAAAGTTAGATAAATTCCTTTGTAAAGCCAAATCAAAATCTGTTATTCACAGTATTGCTGCTATGACATTTTGCAGGTAAGTGGAATGCTAAAATCTCGACAAAAGTACAAAAAGTACGACAAAATTACATTATAATATGCTTGTGCTTGTACTGTGATGTAAGCCTATGACTCGGTCAGTCAGAGGATGTATGAGTTGTATTACCAGGTCAAGGTTTATGTCCCAAACTGGGCAATTCAGGTTACAGCAGATGATAAAAACTCCAAAAACACACTAAAACCCACACAAACAAAAACAATACATAGACATGCTCACAGCATACACAGTTAATCAATGCACAAGTATAAGTGTACCAACGACCATCCTCTCATAATCCTCCTGCTTCCATTATTGATGGCACGAATGGAAGTAGGTATAAATGAGAATTTGTACCTTTTGTTTTTTAGCTTTAGGGGCCTCTAACCGGTGGGCAGTAATTGATATTCAGGATTTAGGGGATGAGAGCTGTCCGCTCTAATAGATGACACTTTCTTCAGCACCTGCTCATCATATGACTCAGACAGCTGAATTTTACCCCCACAAACTTGCTAGCCCCCTTCACAACCCCATTAAAGGCTTTTTTCTGTCTCACGCCAAGGTTTCCATACCAGCAAATTACAGAAAAGGAACAGAAGAGGCGCTGCTGACCTTTCTTACACAACATTTCAACAAGTCAGAGTTTTTGTGCAACTCTGCTGTAGTGACTGGAACGGGAAGGGTCAGTAGATATTCTTGTATAAATTCATTATGATACTAGAAGCAAAACTAGATATGATTATTCTTGTAACAAATTCATTATGATACTAAAAGCAGTGCTCTTTCATAATGGTGGCGCTAGAACAGGCCCATGTGAAAAATGGAGGGACGGACGGACGGACGGACGGACGGACGGACGGACGGACGGACGGACGGACACACACACACACACACACACACACACACACACACACACACACACACACACACACACACGGACGGACAGGGGCGAAAACATACTCTCCTCCTGGCGGAGACAATAAATACATTGTTGATCAGCCGGTGAAGTAATATAGTAGTATAGGTGAGCAATAGAGCGATGAGTGTAGGTTCAAAAAGTTCAGAGTAAGTATGTGCATAGCGCATTTGACTAATACTAATACAAGTTACGCTCAGCAACATTTTAACGTCAAGATGAGGAATGCTGACACAGTCATGTTTCGGGAAAATTGGGTGTTCTCCCCTGACCCCTCCCCTCTAGTGTCACATAGATGTTAATAGAGTGACTAATACTTGGCAGTAAAAGGTGGATACTAAAAGAAAGAAACGTTTCTCTTTTTATTCCACTGTATACAGACACACACACACACACACACACACACACACACACACACACACACACACACACACACACACACACACACACACACACACACACACACACAATGGGTGACATAATCATATTACATAATCACTCACATCTATGACGTATCCACTAGATATGCCAGGACTTGCGACATAAAAAAGGCCGTAAAAAGACTTACCGGTATTTGCGATGTTCCTTTTAGGCAGGGTGTTTAACTGTACTTGTACTGTACTACATTCTTTAATGTATTGACTATACTTGTTATGTTCTCCACTTTTGTCTAATAAAATACTCAATCAATCAATCAATCAATCTTGGCATATCTTGACAATTATGCATATAGTGTTGGCAGTGGTACAGTATATCTAAACCAGTAAGACGCCTAAGGACGAACATGGCGAGGTCGTGCCATGTCTTGGCCATCTATCCAGATGCAATGATGTATATCGGACCAGTTACCCATATATGGAGACCCCTGGTACCCATGATAGATATTCACAGATATGGGCTTAATATTGATGACATCATGGATCTCCATATATGTGCATAAAAGGGATTTGGTTCTCCTGGCATCACAAGGATCTCCATATCTCCATATATGGTCATAAAAGGGATTTGGTTCCCCTGGCATCACAGGGATCTCCATATATGGGCATAAAAGGGATTTGTTCCCCTGTTTAGTTTCATTATTTCTCCCCTGGAACTGTCACCCACCTCTGATTTGACCGTGACACTAGTTGTGAAAGTGTTGTTGACTGTTGCCCTTTTAAAATCTACATAGTTTGCATCCTGATGGCTAGTAGACTCTTGCATCATTGTCAAGCCTGTGTCTTGACGTCATACCCGTTTCCAATTTCCAATTTAAAATGTAGGCATTTAGCAGACGCTTAATCCAGAGCGACTTAGGTAGGTAATACATCATCAATACAATAAGCAAGATAATAAGCAAGATAATACGTTAATACGTAATACGTATTTTACAGTAAAATTAAGCTACAGTTTTACCGTAGTGTTAAGACTGACAATCATATGTCATGTAACAGTTTAGTTACTATGTATAGCATAGCTATCCCACAACCTTAATTAGAATCGCCCCGTGTGTTTGTGTGTTTGTGTGTTTGTGTGTGTTTCCATCTGTAACTCCACATTCAGCAGTTGTTCAATTGTCTAAAAAACATAATACAAAAATCAATAACGCATGTACCTTGCCCAACATCAACTTTATCACCTTCAAATGTGTCTCTACTTCTCATAATCCCCAAATGTTTAAAATATTTCCCCAAATTTTGGCCTGTAGGCGGCTTTGTCCTGTGATGCGATTTACATCACAAATGGGCGTCAACAAGCGTCTGTCTGCTTCACACCAAGGGGCTGTAGGCTAGTCACTATAAAAGGCACCAGTCTTTTTTTTTTAACTGTCACATACAGTTTTACAGTTGAGATGTGATTAACAGAAGATCAAATGTCATGACTCATGTAACAGTATCCTCAACAGATCCTCTTTTTTTTGTGTAAGTAAAGCCCTTTGCACACAGGACATTTGCGTTTTTTTCGTTTGCTGCATGAATAAAACGCATTGGATTTGGTGTGCAATGCTGTGCGGAATCGGCGCTGCGGATCCCAAAAGGAGTCATAAAAGGAGTGATGAGTTTTTTACCGCATGCGACAAGACGCACGAATCGAACTGGGTTCGATCGAGAAAAAGACGCATGGCCGCAGCCACTCGTCGCACGGACAATTCGGATCCGGTGTGCATGACGTCGTAGAGAATCATTGTTTTCTTTTTAAAAAGTGAAATTGTCCGTTTTATCCGTACGGATAAACGCGCCTGTGTGCAAAGGGCTTAACTGTATTTTAGGAACACAGATGTTTACTAAAGAAAAATGGCAACCTTTTTGAAATAAAAGTATAAAACTCAGTTGAGAGGCATATTTCAGCTGGCATGTGACTTTTTTGTATGGATATTATATTTTGTTTCATATACACCACATGTATATTCTCAATTTAAGGCTGGGGGAAAAAGTAGCCAAGTTGCTTTTTCTATGTAGCTTGTAGCTTTGCAAGTTAGATTTATCCAGGGATAGAAATGTAGCTTGATCATGCTACTGCCATGGTGAGCTACTTGTATCTTTACATGCTGTAGCTTCCCCAACACTGCTCACAATACTATACCATCAAAATAAACAATAATTAAATGTTTGCTGGTGTTACGACCTGGCTCGTAGGCCATGTCAAAAAGGAGGAAGATACACATCTTAGTTTAAGGTAGTATAAGGTAAGTTTATTTTAGGTTTTCAACTGGTGGTCCGTGGACCACTGGTGGGCCGTGAAGGTATTGCATGTGGTCTCTGACCATGCATTTAGTAATGTTAGAGAGTGAAGATTTCGATTTGTATTTTTCTCTCGACCACTAGAAGAGTTCATTTGCAAAAACAGATAAAAGCCATTTTGTAAAATAAATGAGCTGACTATTGGAAATAAAGGTTAAGTTAGAGTTTTATTAGAATATAAAATCAATTTTGTTGTTAAGGCAGATATATCCCATTCTAAATGCCCTCAAAGATCAGGTTTTGTAGCAAAAACAAACAAGTGACATAGCTCTTTGTTTGCAGAAACAGATAAATCCATTGGGCAGCGTGTTCAGACCACGTGATCCAAGATGGTGCCCCATTATGCACCAAACTTGTCTCAAACACTGTTCAGGGGTCTGCCATAAGGAAAGTCAAACCAGGGGCCATGTGTGGCCCCCAGGGGCCATGTGTGGCCCCCAGGGGCATCTGGGTGCCACAGGCTCACTGTTGCCCCATTATGCACCAAACTTATCTCAAACCCTGTTCAGGGGTCTGCCATGAGGAAAGTCACACCAGGGGCCATTTGTGGCTCCCAGGGGCCATGTGTGGCCCCCAGGGGCCTCTGGGTGCCATAGGCGCACTGTTGCCCCATTATGCGCACTGTTGCCCCATTATGCACCAAAAGTGTCTCAAACACTGTTCAGGGGTCTGCCATGAGGAAAGTCACACCAGGGGCCATGTTTGGCTCCCAGGGCCATGTGTGGCCCCCAGGGGCCTCTGGGTGCCATAGGCACACTGTTGCCCCATTATGCACCAAACTTGTCTCAAACACTGTTCCAGGGGTCTGCCATGAAGATCGTCACACCAGGGGCCATGTGTGGCTCCCAGGGGCCATGTGTGGCCCCCAGGGGTCTCTGGGTGCCATAGGTGCACTGTTGCCCCATTATGCGCACTGTTGCCCCATTATGCACCAAAAGTGTCTCAAACACTGTTCAGGGGTGTGCCATGAGGAAAGTCACACCAGGGGCCATGTGTGGCCCCTAGGGGCCTCTGGGTGCTATAGACGCACTGTTGCCCCATTATGCACCAACATTTTCTCAAACAATATTCAGGGGTCTACCATGTGGCCCCATGTGGCGTGTGGCTCCCAGTGGCCCCTGATATGGTACACTGGGGCCCCTGATGTGGCCTGTGAGGTGGCCCCTGGTGTGACTGTTGTCATGGTAGACCCCTGCACAGTGTTTCTGCCAAGTTTGGTGCAGATTGGAGCAACAGTGCCTTTGGCACCCCGTGGCACCCAGGGGCCACTGATATGGCACACTGGGGCACCTGAAGAGGCCTGTGAGGTTGCCCCTGGTGTGACTATTGTAATGGTAGACCCATGGACAGTGTTTGTGCCATATTTGGTACAGATCAGAGCAGCAGTGCGCCTTTGGCACCTGGGGACCCCAGGGGCCACTGATATGGCACACTGGGGCCCCTGGTTTAGCCCTTTGTGTGACTATTGTCATGGCAGACCCTTAAACAGTGTTCATGCTAAGTTTGATGCAGATTGGAGCAATGGTGTGCCTTTGGCACCCCGGGGGCCCCTGATATGGTACACTGGGGCCCCTGATGTGGCCTGTGAGGTGGCCCCTGGTGTGACTATTGTCATGGTAGACCTCTGAACAGTGGTTGTGCCAAGTTTGGTGCAGATTGGAGCAACGGTGCACCTTTAGCAGGGGCCCCTGAGTTGTCCCCTATTGTGCCCCCTGGTGGCTACATGTGGCCCCTATAAAAGTACAGACTGCTTAAGTATGTTGTCAAAACTTTGTTTTTGCTCTCCTGTAAAATTCTGGAAATGTCACTTACGCCCTTTTTGCATCCTCGATATGGCCACATTCAATGGTGAAACATCAATTGTGGAGTTGTCTGTTTTTGATAAAAAATGACCGTTGGAGTTATCTGTTTTTGCCAAAAAAACAAAGTTTAAATGAAAACAAAAACTATGTTTTGACTGGATGACTTGCTATTAGGAATGTGCACATGTAATTGCATGAGACTGCTCAAGTTACAATCGTTAATCCATTCATGTGACGAGGTATTGGCTACCTGAAAAGACATAACTACTCCCGCCGTTTACCCGCGCTTGATTGAATTTCATCACAATCATCAGTTAAAGTCTTAGGTTAAAGGGCATAGCAGTGGCGGCCATTTTGTGGTGCCACAGAGAGAAAACACATCATTTTTTCCCTT
The DNA here is from genome assembly GCF_963921795.1 of Nannobrachium achirus. Classification (NCBI taxonomy): domain Eukaryota; kingdom Metazoa; phylum Chordata; class Actinopteri; order Myctophiformes; family Myctophidae; genus Nannobrachium; species Nannobrachium achirus. Next base: position 10,929,788 of record NC_137820.1, on the reverse strand, counting down.
CAGAGATTTCAGAAAATATTTATATAAATATGTTTTTAAGCCTGGAATCAAGCCATCCAGGCTCCTGCCTGGTTAATCATGTTACCTGTAACATGGCTGTTAATCATGACCATAAATATTTGATTCTGTGTCAAATAATATTTGAATATTTAATTATATTATGTATTAGGCCTATTAATATGCAGGGCCGGATCTAGCCTTTAGCACTAGGTGGGGCAGGAAGAAATGATAGGGGGCTCTCCTCCAGCCCATGCCGCGAAGCGTGGGCGTGGGCGGAAAAAACGGGGGGACAAACCCCCTAAAAGACCCAAAATGCATAGAAAACTAAGCATTTTGGCACACTACAAAACACACAATACAAACAACAGTTGTTACACCTATCTATCTCTCTCTCTCTAATATCTTATCAGTTTATCTATCCATCTACCTGGTTGTAGCATAATATTTCAAATAGTTTAACATTTTGGAAATTTTAGATTTTTGCATGCCATCATGTTTTGTGGGGCAGACAGGGCATTTAGGGGAGCATTGCCCCCCTTGCCTATATATGCCTAGATCCGGCCCTGATAATTATTATTGTCACTCAGGACCATTAGTGGAGGTGGTTTGAATATTTGCTACTACCACCAAGATCTGCACTTTTAGCAAGTTAACACCCGCAAACTATAACACTCTGACAATGCGGGTAAACTGTAACACATTGACAGCTATTTTCATGAGAAGAGCTGACTGTGTGCTGCTGTGGAGAGAGAAACATTCTTCTTTACTTCTCCATTAGGCAGTATAGACTTGTGGTGCAGCTGGTATCGATGCGGTAAGTGAACAGTTTAAAAATAATTACTATCAATGTTCAGTTTATTGAAATATCTATTTTTCTGGTTACTATATACTATACACTATAACTATGATTGCTGCACACACACAGTGAATACATGCAATAGCCACTGAAAAAGATGTGGATTTACAGCATAACTTTGTATACATTTCTTTGCAATTCAATTCAAAGGAGCTTTACTGGCTTGAGAAAACAAATGTTTACACTGCCAATGTAAGTGTCAAAATATAATAAAAGCTTTTTGAAAATGGGGAACATAACCTAACTACGTGGCAGTATAGAGATTTAGGCTGTTGCTGGGTCTGTCTGTGTCTGACATGTAACTGAGCTGGCTGAACAGGGAAGGTAATTGGGGCTGCAGGTGTGTCAGCCTGCTGAGAGAGGAGACAGTGGGGGTTAGGCACAGCCACTCTTGAATGTGAGTGAGAGATGTCATGGACTCATGGCCTCACGCAACAGGGTTCCCACATTGGAACCAACACAACCCAAACCTAATGGGAAGGGTGACCCATCACAGTATAAACCAGAAAAGTCTTGAATCTTGAAATCTCCCTTGGTCTCTCACTCTCTCTCCTTCTATTTACTCCTCTTCAGCAGAGATGGATTGTCAGGGACAGGAGAGGGACATGACAGAAGACCAGAAGAGCCTACTCAAGCGGGACCTGGAGAAGGCCTTCCACATGACGGTGTTTAAGGCAGAGCGGTTCCACAAGAAGGCAGAGCGTTTCACTCTGCAGGTTATCATGGAGACACGACAGGTGGCATGGAGCCGCACCGCAGACAAGACCGATGGTGTCGGTAAGTAAAACCATTGATATAGAAACCAAGATGCCTCATTGGCCGCTGCAATTCATTGGACCTATATCACGGCCGCCATATTTGGGGGGTGCATCCCCCATTCAGACATGCTGCCATTTAGACATCCCCCCATTCCGACACTAACCCTATACCTAACCCTAACCCTAGCCTCGGAAACCCAGCCTTTATTTGGCAATAGAAAAATAAAGCCTGGGCTATCGCGTTAAAATCACTGATGCAGGAAGTGTAGAAATTCCCTAACCAATCAGAGTGCAGAGGGGCGTCGCACCGAATTTGTTGACATCATGACGCACTAGCGTTCTCTGAGCTCTCTGCGCTGAGCAGAGGGGGTTGGGGGGAGGAGAACACATGCTATTGGCCGGAGACTCCCGGTGAGATTTGCCGGGTTGTGTATCCCCGCCCATCTGCCAGCATAGACTGTCCACGTTACTCTAGACTACCCTAACCCTAACCTCTATGGAATTGCTGCCACCCAGACAATTAGAATTCAATGTCTGAAATGAATGGCAGCATGTCAGAATGGAGAGCGGCCCCCATATTATATTGGGTATGGCACGCTGCCACTCAGAAGTGACTACTGGCCAATCACAGCGTGTCTTTTCCGGGTTTTGTCAGAATCTAGCTATATAAAACGTCTCCATTATATATTTATACAACTAGATTCTGGCATGTCCTGGAAAAAAACACGCTGTGACTGGCTAGTAGTCACTTTGATAGGCAGTTTGCCAATTCCAACATGGCGCCTGCAGATACAGACGCCCCAGAGTCTACCTTTCTACACTCTACAGTATGTCTATATGAGCACTTACACACACATGGTGTGCTCGAGTAAAAGATATGGCTGATTAACTCATATGCTGCCATTTAACAATACCTTCGTACTCTTTAACTGCCATTCGTCTCCATAGACTTCCATGTAATTCATAGTGCACGGATCATGCACACCCATGCCTAGATAATGCACCACGTGTGTCCACATTGCTCACAGCTTTCAAACAAAAAAATCCGAATGGAAATCCGTTCAGGCATTCATGAGATAGCAGCCATTATGTTTTACACTGTTGTGAGCTTGGAGGTCTGCTACCTGAGTTGTATGGGGGTTGTATGGGGGTTAAACAAGCAATTTCGCGATCGCTATCATGCCTACTAACGTTTTTGGGGTCCCAAAAAATTTTTTGAAAAAAAAAACTTTTTGAATTTTTTTTTTTTTTTTTTTTCAAAATGGCCGAAATTCTCGGGTTCCTCGGGCGTGGCAGGGAGGGACATCGCGAAATTCTCGGGTTCCTCGGGTTTGGCAGGGTATGAGTTAATGAAGGTTACACGGTAAAACCTGGAGTCAGACAGTGAAGATAAATTAAACCACATTCTGTAAATCTTCTAAAAATGTTGACTCGTTAATTGAGACAACGTAAAAATTTAAATAATCTTTGAACCTGATTCCCTCAGGTGGGTAATACCATGTGCCTGAGCAAACAGTAAGAGTGAACTCATGTTGAACAAGCCCATTTTTGACAGATTATAAAATGTCATGAGTTCAGTGATGTTACTTTAAATAAAAAGAAAAAAAAACAGCACTTGAAATGACCATATGTTGAACACTCAACCTTTTCAGGTGTTGGAAAAGTGGCAGTGTTCAGTGCAATCAGTACAATAACCATACCCTAAAGTGTCATTAGGGTTCAGTCCTTGATCAATCTATTACTCCAAATAATGTTAAAGGAATAGTTCACCCCAAAATTACTTTTTTTTCTTCTATTGATTACTCATGCCTTGGAGACTAGAGTTCAATGACATTTCTTTGTATTTTTTGGCATTCCTAAGACAGAGATTTGACTATAGTAAATGTACCCCCTTTGATTTCAGATCCGGAATCAATGGGGGGTACATTTATTGTAATCAAATTATTGTCTTAGAAATGCGACAAAAAACTAAAAATATTATTGTAACTCAACATGCAGCTACAGTAAAAGCCACTCTTGTTGATCTGAAGTGCAAACCGGTTGCAGCTTGTTATATTCTTTGCCCAAGGCACAAATAAAAAAAAAATATATATATATATATATATATTATATTTAATTTACAAACGCGACGACAAAAACTATATTTTCCTCTTGTGTTTCAGTGGACCTTTTTCAGATCAGGGAGATTCGTCGTGGTAGAAACTCAAAAGATTTTGAACACTTCAAAGACAGCGAGAACAAACATGATGAAAACACCTGTTTCACAATCTTCTATGGCTCAGAGTTTGTACTGAACACCCTGAGTCTGGGAGGTTGGTATGTTATGTGTGTTGCCACCAAAATCATAGTGTTTCGGGTTATACAATAATGCAAGGGTCTTCAACATTTTCAGGCCAAGGATCCCTTAACTGAGAGAGAAGTAGGGACCCCCTCTACATATTAAATGCGTTATGCAGATTTTCATAGACTTGTTTGACATCACTGTCATCAGTCTATGTTGGATTTGTGTTTCAGACATTTAGCCACCTAAATCGTGATACTTAGTAAACTTGAACTTTCAAACCTATTTGCTGAAAATAGCCCATCTACAAGCTCTCAATGCCTTGCAGCACGAGGTGTTGAGAGCTTGTAGATTTGCTATTTTTGGCTAAAGTTCTCCTCAGATTAAGGATGCGAGGGACCGGGTTCAAGTTTTTAATTGAAAAGAATTATCCTATCGCACAAGGATTTGGTAGCCCCCCTGTAGTAACTCTGGGGACCCCCTAGGGGTCCAGGACCCCCTATTGAAGACCCTTGCAATAATGGCTTTATAGTTTTAAGTTTTGACTAAAATATTTTATATGAATTTCTGGTAAAATATCGGCGGATTTTCCAGCTGATTCAGCGGAGGATGCCGACAAATGGGTGTCAGGACTGGAGTTACTAAGACGAGAGACACTGCAGGCAGCCCCCTCTCCAGACATCATCAAGAGGTACTCAATATACTTGCTAAAGATAATGAACATGTAATGCAAGATATGGTTATCTTACAAAAATGTCTTTCTGTACTTCTAGTTGGCTGTGGAAACAGTGGTATTCTGTCAATCAGACTAAAAAGAAGAGGTAGAGTATATTGTGCTTCTTTTATCTTCTTATCTTCTTTGTATCTTAAAGTAGTGGTTCTCAAAGTGGGGTCCAAGGCCCCCAGGGGTCCTTGAAGGGGTTCCAGTGGGTCCGCAGCTTAATTAATTAATATAGCATCAAAACCAGTTCAACCACTTTAAACTTATTTTATACTTGGGCTGTTTGAAAATAGCCAATTTGCAAGCTCACAATTTATCACACCACAATGCGATGTGAGCTTGTGGATCTGCTATTTTAGAAACATTTTGAAAAATCTTGAAGAATTGTGAAACATTTTGAATAAATGTGGGAATTCCATTGTTCAAATCTCTTTTTGAATTCCCTGACTCCCTTGCACAAAATATTGTCAGATGGTGGTCCACAGCCAAATACAAATTAATTTGGGGGTCCTTGACATGACAATATTTGAGAACTACCGTCTCAAAGGACCATACCATATACCATATACCCTGAAGAAGGCATTTTATTTGTCAAAATGTTGGTAAAATAAAGTTATTGCATTGTGGCTAAATTCACACTTAGCAACAAAAGAAAAGCAGATCATGTTAAGTGCTGGTGTCCACAGGTGTGAGCACCGCCGTACGGTGTTTCCATTCACCATCCATACCAATCAAGCATACCGTATATCAGGCACCATTTGTCACGTTTTCGCTCTATGCTGTTTCAAGTTCCCTTTATTCGTACTAGAGCTGCAAGTTATTAACAAAAATGTTTTTTTTTCTCTACCCGTCATCTACAGCATTAGCATGAAGGAGTTGAAGTCTCTCTTCTCTCAACTTAACTTAAAGACACCGAGCACACAAACCCTCCAAGGACAGCTCAGGGTACTGTGTCTTCACCTTGTTGTCCTCACTGAAATGAACAGCACAATATTTCCGTTTTAGGAGTGTGAATAACTAACTTTTCCTTTCAGCTGGTCTTTAAATCACCCAAACCACCAGGGACGTGCTGGGCCCCTGATTCAGCCCGGGAAAAAGAGTTGGAGAGGCCCTCATTGCGCGCTATAGAGAGAGATCTCTCTCTATAGCGATAGAGAGAGATCTCTCTCTATAGCGCTGCTGCTAGTGACAAGCCAGTGGGCCAATTACACGAGTTATATTTCGTTGTTGTCGGGTGGAAACCTTGTATGTCCAAAACCGTTTGTTTTGTATTTGTATCATTTAAAAAATGATGTAAACTAGTGAAAACAGCCGATCTACAAGCACGTTGTGTGCTTGTAGATCTGCTGTTTTCACTACTTTTGTGCGACAGCCTTGTATGATGAAGCAGGGCATTGCTTTGCGAAAAAATTTACAAATTTTAAACTTGGAGATACGAGGTTTCCCAAAATGGAACGAAGGCCGACATTTTATTTTAATTTTTTTCTAATGGCCGGCCTGGACCGACCAGGAATGAACCGGCCGTCCGGGAGTTGTCCCGCTTTTCCCAATGGCCAGCACGTCCCTGCAGTCATATATTTGGGAAAAGTTAAATTTTTGCATTTTCCCATTCAAGTCAATGGAGAAAACTAATTCACTAATAAAGTAATATATATAAATGATGTGCTGCGTGTGCTGTCGTGTATGACAGACAATTGTTTCTGCTTTCCCAGGAAGTGGGAGCAACAAAAGACCAGGTGGACTATGAGCAGTTTCATAAATTGTACAACCTCACAATGTTTGAACAGAAAGAAGTGAGTCTGAAATTAAATTACCTTGTGCTGTTGTTGTTTTAAGAAAGCACTGAACATTAATGTTATTTTATCATTCTCCGATGTTAGATCCTTGATGAGTTCATCTTCATGGGGTAAGCATCTACTTTTGTGTGATATGCGTGGATTCCTAAAGTGGCTTGTGCCAATAGGTTTGCGCTACATTGTTGTTGCTTCAATGGGTCGTTGACCTTCACTGCCTTATGTTTATTTTCTTGACTGGCCATCTTGTTATTATTATAATTTTGCGTGGTGTTACAGTTACTGTGCACTGGGCCTTTTCTATCTTGATGTAGCACAGACAATCCTGATTCGTCAGAGGTTCTGCTCCATGACTTCCAAGAATTTCTCCTTCACAAGCAGCAGGTAAAGCAACCGTATATTATACTGATCATTTAATGTAAATATGCAGTGTTATATTTCAATTTATATTGCATGGTTGTCTTTCTCAATGTACCTGTGTCCACTTCTTCCATGTCCCTCACTCCCTCACTCCCTCTCTGACTCACTCGTTCACTCACTACTAATGCTATTTCTCTCTGTATTCCACTGTCTCATAACCTCTCTTTCTGGCCGTGTCCGTTTCCCTTCCTCTCTCATCCTCCAGGACACGTCGGCCGAAGATCCGAACCAGGTCAGAGAGCTGATGGCCACCTTCATTGATGACCCCATGAGGAAAACCAATGACCCCAAGTTCACTGCCAGCGAGGTGCTGCTCTCTTTCTCTCTCTCTCTCTCATTCTCATACTCACTCACTCACTCACTCACTCACTCACTCACTCACTCACTCACTCAATCACTCACCCACCCACCCACTGTCAGTGTTGAAACCACACTTCTCTTCTGTGCATCCTTCACAGTTTTTGAGTTTCCTGTTTTCCAAGGAGAACACCATTTGGGATGAGAAGTTCAGCAACATGGATATGAACAACCCCCTGTCTCATTACTGGATCAACTCCTCGCACAACACGTCAGTACGCTAGCACACGCACATACACAATATTAGGAAGAAATGGGGCATCTAAATGCTTTACTCTCCCTCACAATCAAAGCTCTGAGACACATAGTTTGCTTATCATTAACTTTAGGACATTAACCTAAAGAATGTCTCTTTTTTCATGAAGTACAGTATACGGTTTATAAACGTTGCTTACTGTTATTTAACATATTACTTGTATACGGGTTTGATATTTTTCAAGGTACCTGACAGGTAACCAGTTTCACAGCGAGTCATCCCCTGAAGCCTACGTACGCTGCCTGCGTCTTGGATGTCGCTGCATTGAATGTCAGTGGAATGGATGAAATGTCTTTATTTGGCAATTGTTTGTATTACCCTTCCATTATGCATATCGTCGTTGTCGGGTGGAAACCCTGTATGTCCAAAACCGTTCGTTTTGTAATGATCATTTTAAAACAATCTAAACTGTGCAAGGCGTTGTGTGCTTGTAGATCGGCTGTTTTCACTACCTTTGTGCAACGGCCTTGTATGATGAAGCAGGACTTTGCTTTGTGAAAAACTTACAAATTTGAAGCTTGGAGATATGAGGTTTCTGCCCGACAGTGACGATATAATACCTATCGTTTTAAATGAACAAAAGATCAAGGCTATGATGTGGGAGGTACAATATTGCTAGCTTACTACACCTGTGGCAACTGTGGACAGCATATTGTGATTATATCACAGGGACGTTGTATGGCCTGACACGAAGTGAAGGGCTGAGTTTACAGTTTACTGTGATATAATCACAATATACAATCCTCTTAGCTGTGAAATAATTACAATATACTATGGCCTGTTCTGTTTTGAGTCATTGCTTTTAAAACAGTTTTTAATAACAATTTCATTGTGAGAAAAATGTATGCATGAATCATTTTCTATGAGTATCACATGTACGGTTGCTATTCATTGTTTACCATTAGCATTTAATTATTTTCAACTTTGTCAATCTAATCTTGACAAAGCTCTGTTTTAGTTCAAAATGCCTGCACTGCTCTATCCAATCCTCCATAGTTAAACCTCCAATGTTGTTAACCTTAAATGCTGACATTTTGTCGTTGATCATTGTTTCTACCTAGTGCCGTTATAGAATTTGCAGCTCAGATATGTTTTGTTTTTGAGTGATATGAAACTGTACAGATATAAACCAATCAATTGCATGAGTTGAGGTACTGTTGTATAATTCCAGTGGACTGCTGGGATGGCCCTGGGGAGCCAGTCATCTGCAAGGGATCCACCTGGACAACCAAAATCAAGTTTGCAGATGTTGTTAAAGCCATCAACGAGCATGCCTTCGTCGCCTCAGAGTTGGTGTCAGAATAAGCCTTTCTCAATTTCTTCATTGCCCTCAAACACACACTCGCACGCACGCACGCACACACACACACACGCACACACACACACACACACACTAAAGACATGCTATTCTATTATCAACTCGTTAACTGAAATTGACTAATCTTCTCCCTTTGTTTGTTTATTATTATTTATTTATTTTATTTGTATTTCTTTCCTTGCCTAGAAGCTTAATGTAACCAAAAACATAATACATATTTCCTCTCTTTTTCCCCATATTATATATATATTTTTTTTTAATTTTTGAATTACTCCCCCCAGGGCTGGCGGGTGGGTGGGTGGATGGGTACATGTTAGGGTTTGCTTTGTCTTGTATTTTGTTGTATGTGTTGTTCCGTTCCTCGATGTGCTGTCTTATGTACAGTATCCCTGTATGTCCTGTATTTTATATATGTGAAAAAATATATAAAAATATATATATATAAAAAAAAAAGACATGCTATTCTTATGTTATTTCAGTTACCCACTGATCGTGTCCATAGAGGAGCATTGCAAACTTGAGCAGCAGCGTCACATGGCTCGTATCTTTAAGGAGGTGTTCGGGGACAAACTGCTGACCGAACCTGTGGAAGAAATGGCTGAACAACTTCCCTCTCCAGCACAACTCAAGGGCAAGATTATACTCAAGGTACCGTCTCTTTCGCTCACTGGCTTTCTTTCACATTCTCTTTCTTCCCTACTCTCTTTGTTTGTGCTTGTACTGTATGTGTGTGGTTATCATAATTGCGACCGTCAGGTCGCACTTACTATCAAAACCTCCACCAGCTGTCCGTCAGTCAGTCCGTCCATCTGTCTGTCACACGTCACACTTTTGCCCTGCTCATATCTCCGCAACCGTTGCCCCGATCCATGCCAAATTTTGCATACTCACTCACACATCAATTCTTACATGACCCTCTTCTAGCGCCACCATGAGGCCGATTCTTGCAAAACACATTTAAGCATATAGCTCCTAACATTTTTGCCCTAAAATCACGCAAATCGGTACACCGTTGGTCTACACTCATGTCATCAACATGGATCTGTCCCATTTAGCGCCACCTTCAGGCCGATTTTTTCAAACACATTTTTGGACACTGCTCTTACACATTTTGCCCTAAAATCACACAAATCGGTACACAGTATGTCTACACTCATGTCATCAACATGGATCTGTCACATATAGCGCCACCATCAGGCCGATTTTTTCAAACACATTTTTGGACACTGCTCCTACAGATTTTGCCCTAAAATCAGGCATATCGCTACACAGTATGTCTACACTCATGTCATTAACATGCATCTGTCCCATATAGTGCCACCATCAGGCCGATTTTTTCAAACACATTTTTGGACACTGCTCCTACACATTTTGCCCTATGTGACCTGACGGTCGCTTATCTCCCGATTAGGGAGTCTTAGTGGTGTATGTGTTGAGGGTTAGCAAGAATGGTACACAAAACAAGCAACCCAAATATTATTCTCTCTTGCAGCACAAGACTTTAAACATGGAGAATGGAATATCGAGGACATCAGACAAAGTGGGAGACCAGCAAGATCCCGTAGAACTGGTACTGTAAAACAGTGGTCCATAAAGACCTCTATATTCCAAAGAGCATCGTAGAAGGATGAACCCCTCTCTTTATTCTGTCGTCAACTACAGCAGGGTTCCCCAATAGGCGGCCGGCGGGCCATTTGCGGCCCGCAGGGGGCTACTGACTGGCCCTCACCAACCCCAGTAATAATGGTGGTATAATAGCAGCAACAACACTAGTATATCGTCGTTATCGGCTGGAAATCTCGTATCTCAAAACGTGTACGTTCTTTCGCAAAGTAAAGCTCTGCTTCATCAAACAAGGCCGTCGCACAAAAGTAGTGAAAACAGCAGATCTACAAGCATACAACGCCTCGCGGTGCGAGGCGTTGTGTGCTTGTAGATCGGCTGTTTTCACTAGTTTAAATCATTTTTAAAATGATAAATGCAAAACGAACGGTTTTGGACATACAAGATTTTCACCCGACAACGACGATATCTGAACTGTCACTGGAGTAGCGGGAACGCCGCCGTCGCCCCCTGCAATGTTGTGGCCCTCAGCTCGGTACCCTAGACATAATTCGGCCCATGGGGAAAACTAATTGGGGAACCATGGTTTAGTCCTTCGCTAGGTGAAAGGAATACATTATAGCTTGATCTACAACGAATTTCGGGGCACTTGTGCTCTCAAAAAGCCAGCCCAGCACACAAATTTCCCTTTTCTCACTGTTACAACTGTGCTTGCGGGCTGGCATTACAACATTAGTGCCCACTTGTTTGCAATTACTAAATAACTTTTTAGACTCAATTTAGACTGTAAACTGTTTTATCCTATATTATCATACTAACTGCGACCTACGGTCCCATATAAAAACGTCTTGAAAGCTTGTAGATCTGCTATTTTTGACCTACGGTCCCATATAAAAACGTCTTGAAAGCTTGTAGATCTGCTATTTTTGAAAAGTCATGAAAATGTGTGCAAATCTTTGAATACCGGTATATGTATTTTATAAGCATACATTTGTAACTAAAATTTTGCTTCTGGGGGGTCCCTGGAACTAAATATTTTGAGATGGGGGGGGGGGTCTTTTTATTGGGGGGGGGTCTTCACATGAAAAGGTTTGTGCACCACTGACATAGAAAGATGTCAGTTACATAAAGGGCCCGCAGTGAATCCTGGCACCCAGGGCCCAGAATTTGGTGCGACACCCCTGGGCGCTGGGCTGCCATAGTTGTTTACGGGAAGCGGTTGTTTTGTTCTGACCAATCACAGGCCAACATTGAGGAAAAACTGAAGGTTGCCATGGAAATGTCAGACCTGGCGGTCTATTGTCAGCCTGGCAAGGACAAGTACAACCTAGGTATCTCTCTCACACACACGCACGCACGCGCACACTGCATTTCCCCATCTCTCACTCACTCACAGTGCTGCTGTCAGCTCTTCCCATGAAAATAGCTGTCAATGTGTTATAGTTTACCCGCCTTTTTCAGTGTGTTATAGTTTGTGGGTGTTAACTTGCTAAAAGTGAGAAGCGGGAAAAGCCTCCAGAAATTGTACTGAGTGACAATAATAACAATAATAATAATACACTTTATTTGTATAGCACCTTTCATATATGATATACAGCTCAAAGTGCTCTCCAGACCAAAGAGATTGTACACATAAGCAACAATAAAACATAAAAGAGAAGAAAGAAAAACACAAAACATTAAAAAACTAAGCTTAAATAAAACCATTGAAAACTTTGGTAAAAACATTTTTAAAAACAGGGCGGACATGAAAAACATCACAGTAATTTAAAAATCAGCTAAAGGCAATTTAAAAAATAGTTTTCATTAATTCAAACACTAGTACACACCCATTCAGCATAGAAATTCTGCACGCTTCAATTGAATACACTCCTCTCACTTCGGTCTGCCTTTTGTAAACGTATCCTCCCGTTCCACAGATAACTACACTTACAGAGAGGTCCGTAGCTTCCCTGAGAACAAGATTCCAGAAAAGAAGCAGATCCCAGGCTTCCTACAGTACAACCGGAAGGCTCTGAGTCGGACCTACCCTAAAAGCGACCGCTTGGACTCCTCCAACTATGACCCGTACCCTCTGTGGGCCCTTGGTTGTCACATGGTGGCACTGAACTTCCAGACTGCAGGTCAGTGGGCTTTGGCTCAGATCAGGGACGTGCTGGCCTGGGCCCCTGATTCAGCCCGGGAAAAAGAGTTGGAGAGGCCCTCATTGCGCGCTATAGAGAGAGATCTCTCTCTAGCGCTGCTGCTACTCAAAGATTTGCCATTTCAGATCATGACAAGTGACAAGCCAGTTGGCCAATTACATGAGTTATATTTCGTCGTTGTCGGGCGTGTATGTCCAAAACCGTTTGTTTTGTATCATTTAAAAAATGATCTAAACTAGTGAAAACAGCCGATCTACAAGCACACAACGCCTCCGTTGTGTGCTTGTAGATCGGCTGTTTTCACTACTTTTGTGCGACGGCCTTGTATGATGAAGCAGGGCTTTGCTTTGCGAAAAAAATCTACAAATTTGAAACTTGGAGTTTCTGCCGACAGTGACGATTTACTTTGTTGGCCGCCCAGCCCCCAAAATGGAACAAAGGCCGACATTTTATTTAAATTTTTTTTTTAATGGCCGGCCTGGACCGGCCGGGAATCAACCGGCCGTTCGGGAGTTATCCCGCTTTTCCCAATGGCCAGCACGTCCCTGATTCAGATTATGAACTTCAGTGGCAGAAAGTAAGGCTAGCAACCAGTAAAGAAAGTACACAAGTATTATAAGAAATGTAACTGCACTTCCTCATTCATTGTTTGATGTCAATCATCCTCACTTCAAATATCTGAAACGGGATGTGAATCCATTGGTATCTGCAGTATTTGTTTTGGGGTTTAACAAATGGTTCCATTAAGTATTTTGGCAATCCAAAATACGAAAGACTTGGAAAGTCCTTTGTGCCGGTCGCTCTCAAGCAATACAACGAGACTCATGATGGTCGCTTGCCTAGGCCTAATAGGATAGGACAACTGTTACCTTGCACTACTGGAACAAAAGTTGTACTGACTCTGACCTCTAACGTACTTTTCCCTGAGAGGGTTGCTGTGGCGTCTTGCTGTGGCTCCCATTATTGCTTAAAAAAGGAAAAAAAATATATATATATATATTCTTAATACTTATTTGCACTGACTTTGGTCACTTTTTTTCTGGCCCTGCACTATTGGGTTGTGTTGGTTGTATTGTGTACTATTGCGGTGTTGATATGGCAGTGTGATACTTGTGTTGCATGACTGCATTGACTAGCAGTGACTGTTATGTGCACTTTTTTTTTTGTTTGGCACCGTTTGTGAAGTTCTGCTTTGAGTATAGCTTTTTTGTGTGTGTGACGTGTCACTTATGAGCGTTGAATGTTTCGTGGTCACTTTATTGCGACCGTCAGGGAGCAGTTTACTACCAGTAAGACTCCCTAATCCACAAATATCACAACCTCCACCTCTCACGTCATACGGGTAGCCATAGTTACACCTGGAATGTTGAATCTCCATATATGGAGATAACCTACGCATCACACAAAGTCTGACCTCACCAGCCCATACTTGGGCATGGACGACTTATATATCCATATACGGAGATGGCCATATATGGAGATACGATGACATCACAGAGTCCACAGCTGATGATGTGGCGTGATGTCATACAATACACAAACAAGCCCTATATAAAGGGGCAATTCTCACCAGGGAAGAGAGCATTGCCTGGAATGTTGAATCTCCATATATGGAGATAACCTACGCATCACACAAAGTCTGACCTCACCAGCCCATACTTGGGCATGGACGACTTATATCTCCATATACGGAGATGGCCATATATGGAGATACGATGACATCACAGAGTCCACAGCTGATGATGTGGCGTGATGTCATACAATAAACAAACAAGCCCTATATACTGATGCGATACGATGACATCACAGAGTCCACAGCTGATGATGTGGCGTGATGTCATACAATAAACAAACAAGCCCTATATACTGATGCGGAGATATGAGCAGGGCAAAGGTGTGACGTGTGACGTGTGACCGACCGACCGACCGACCGACCGACCGACGGACGGACGGACGGACGGCCGGTGGAGGTTTTCATTGCGACCGTCAGGGAGCAGTTTACTATGAAAACCTCCACCGGCCGTCCGTCCGTCCGTCCGTCGGTCGGTCGGTCGGTCGGTCACACGTCACACGTCACACCTTTGCCCTGCTCATATCTCCGCAATCACACTGCTAGCTTCGCTGCTGGTGATGTCACTAGCTATGATGTCACTGTGACTGTGCACCATGCCCAAATTTGGAGATCATGTGTGGCAAAATATCAACAAACGAGTGAAAGGCCTTTATCAAGTAACCATAGCAACGAAAAATCAACAAATTGTGCAAAGTGAAATATCTTTATCTGGTAACCATAGAAACCAAAATAATCAACAAATATGAGTATTTGTCCCCTTGTAGTATGTCACTAATTTGAAATATGTGGGAATGGCTGACACAGAACTCCATATTTGGACATAGAAGTGACAGACAGATGATATCTCCATATATGGGCATAAAAGGGCATGGCTGATGATATCTCCATATATGGGCAATTGGGCATAAAAGTCGCAATGAGTAGTATCATATATGTCTGTATATATGGAGTTATATGTTGTTCGTGTCCAAATATGGGACTTGTGAGGTCAGACTTAGTGAGATTCGTCGGTTATCTCCATATATGGAGGGATGTGTTGGTTATCTCCATATCTGGAGATTCAACCTTCAACGATTTTGACATCTTGTTACTAATCTGTCGGTAGATAATGCCGGTCTTATATAAGGGTCATTTGTGTACGGTGTGATGTCATACTGCCAGCATGACTCACACCATCCTTCCTAGACGATTTTGACATATTGTTTGTGGAGATAAGCGACCAACGGTCGCTTATCTCCCGATTAGGGAGTCTTACTGGTAGTAAACTGCTCCCTGACGGTCGCAATGAAAACCTCCACCGGCCGGCCGTCGGTCGGTCGGTCGGTCGGTCACACGTCACACGTCACACGTCACACCTTTGCCCTGCTCATATATCCGCATCAGTATGACATCACACCACATGTGTACACAAACCTTTGTGTACGTTGCTGTGGCAACAGTCTGTTGTTGCTGGTTTGTTAGTGTACGTTAGCAACCACCTTAGCAACCATGGTTTTACCCTAGCAACCAACTGTTTACCCTAGCAACCAACTGTTTACCATAGCAACCATGTTTTTTTACCCTAGCAACCAACTGTTTACCATAGCAACCAGATATGCAGAGCAGGGATCTCCATATATGGGCATAAACAGGTGACATCACACTGATGTCAGATACTCAGAGCAGGGATTTCTCCATAATATATGGGCATAAAAGGGATTCTGTTAGGGATCTCCATATATGGGCATAAAAGGGATTCTGTTAGGGATCTCCATATATGGGCATACAAGGGATTCTGTTAGGGATCTCCATATATGGGCATAAAAGGGATTCTGTTAGGGATCTCCATATATGGGCATAAAAGGGATTCTGTTAGGGATCTCCATATATGGGCATAAAAGGGATTCTGTTAGGAATCTCCATATATGGGCATAAAAGGGATTCTGTTAGGGATCTCCATATATGGGCATAAAAGGGATTCTGTTAGGGATCTCCATATATGGGCATAAAAGGGATTCTGTTAGCTGTTAGTGATCTCCATATATGGGCATAAAAGGGATGCTGTTAGGGATCTCCATATATGGGCATAAAAGGGATTCTGTTAGGGATCTCCATATATGGGCATGAAAGGGATTCTGTTAGGGATCTCCATATATGGGCATAAAAGGGATTGTATCCCAGATGATGCCCTGTTAGGAGATCCACACTAACAGAATCCATATATGGTCCTACCGACAGCTGCTATAAGCCAACCCTGGCGATAAGGTCTGAGTCGAAGAAATGCTTCTTTCCTGGCAAGAATTGCCCCTTTATACTGTAGGGCTCGTTTGTGTATTGTATGACATCACGCCACATCATCGGCTGAGGACTGTGTGATGTCATCATATCTCCATATATGGAGACATAAGTTGCTCATGCCCAAATATGGGCTGGTGAGGTCAGACTTAGTGTGATGCGTAGGTTATCTCCATATATGGAGATTCAACTTCAATGAGTAACTATGGCAAACTGTCAACTGCCCGTATGTCTTGATAATTGGTAAAACAAATTTTTTTGGCCTATTTGTGGAGATCTCCCGATTAGGGAGTCTTACTGGTGTATATATTCTTCTTCTTTCTTTTGCAATAGCTTTCGACACTTTATGTTTTATTTATCTTGTGCTTGCTCTTTGGACTGTACACTACAGTACTCTTTTTCTTTTTCTTACTTCTCTGTAACTTGTAACCTTAACTGCTGTGCTGCCTCTGGGCAACTGAATTTCCCCCATGGGATAATAAAGGTATCTATCTATATCAATCCCAGCACCCAGATGTGAAAGGTTAGACTTCATTCAAACTACAATATATTATTATAGGAGAACAGCGAAAGCTAATGAATTGGTCAAATATTAGAATCTCTGGCTTTGAATTAACCTTTCACTTTTGGATGATGGATGCAGGGGCGGCCTTAGTAATCTGGAGGCCCGTTTCAAGAGCTATTGATGAGGCCCCCCCACGCCACCGCCAGCACACCCAGGCCACAGTAGCCACGCAACAATCGCACACAGAAGTTGACTTATAGTCAATGACTGCCTGCTATTTATATAATATTATTATTATATCACTACATAATGTTATAGCTTTGACCTAAATGGCGTTATATTAACAAGGTTATATGATTATTAAAATGTGTTATACGTGTGTTGCAAGTTGAACAAGGCTTGCTGGCTAGCTCTTGGAGGCCCCCTGGTGGCTGAGGCCCGTTTCAATTGAAACTGGTGAAACATAGCTAAGGCCTCCTCTGGATGGATGACTAATATAGGCTAATTTTACCTACCCTAGACAAATACACCCAGCTCAACAGCTCCCTCTTCAGTCTGAATGGGCGTACAGGATATGTTCTACAACCTGAGGTGTTGCATGCAGATGGCTACGACCTGGACAAGAAGACGGTCAAGTACAATATTGGTGTCAGGGTACGTCCCCACAGATACATTCACACATATTAAACATTAACTTTTCTTTAATCCATTTCTCCTACAAGTTTAGTGACTGTATAGGGCAGTGGTTCTCAACCTTTTCAGGCCGCGACCCCCTAAATAATCATATTATTTCAACTGGGGACCCTCCCACCCTGCACAAGCACTTGGAATTGTAGGAGTTGTCATTACATTTAGTTTGTAACGCCACAAATCTATTCCATTGTGAAAATAGCCGATCTACATGCTCACAACGCCTCGCAACGATCCGCTATTTTCACAAGTTCTGTCTGTAATATTTGACAATTTGACCAATGTTTGACCAGAGGTACTAAAAAAGTCCTTAAATTGTCACTTTGCAGATATACACTTATACTGTAGTCTGTTTACTAAGTGAGAAACAACGTTAACATTTAGCTAATCATCTAGGGAACCCCACAGGTTGAGAACCACTGGTATACAGTACGATTAATTTAATTAACATCAGCCATTACATTTTGCTGTATAACCTAATATGTCTCCATTATGGCATGGCATGTTCAGGGTGTGTTTGCGGTCTGTGGCCCCAATGCAGGTGATCGGAGCCAGGCACCTTCCTAAGCCAAACCGCCACGTCGCCAGCCCTTTTGTAGAGATCGAATTGTGTGGACATGGACACACTCATGAGAGCAAGTTCAAGACCACTGTCGTTCGTAAGTCGGGGTAATGTAGAACAGGGGTTTTCAAGATGGGTGACGGGGCACCCTGGGGTGCCGCGACGGCAGTCCAGGGGTGCCGCGAGATAATTTGATAATATTTGGAATTTATTTGGACACTTGAAAAAATATTTTGAACTTGAAGTACAAAGTTATTTTTAGTCAGTTCTAACCAAAATGGCTATTATCTCAAGGTTTTCCTCGCAAAATAATCACACAAATATCGCCGCTGTCGGGCTGAAACCTCGTATCTCCAAGTTTCAAATTTGTACGTCTTTTGGTAAAGCAAAGCCCTGTTTCATCATACAAGACTGTCGCACAAAACTAGTGAAAACAGCCGATCTACAAGCACACAACGCCTCGCATGTAGATCTGCTGTTTTCACTAGTTTAGTACATTTTATAGATGATAAATACAAAACGAACGGTATTGGAGGTTTCCACCCGACAACGACGATATTCTATAGGGTGCTGGGAGTGAAAATTATAATGTAGGGGTGCCTCGGATTAAAAAATATATTCATGGGGTGCCCTGAGACAAAAACGTTTGGGAACCCCTGATGTAGAAAGAATAGGGTGTAACCAATTAAAACCAGGTGTTGGGTCTATCCATGTGTACGCAGAAAATAACAAATCTACAAGCTCACATACTCGGAGTGTAACGTATAGGCTATATTATGTATATATTATATTTATATTGTACTCATGCTAATCAATAATAAGTTAATAACAAGGGTTCATATTTTAGATTGTAATAAGAGAAGATGAGTGTTAAAATGTTTTCATTTGCTGCTTTCTATCATTTTAGCGATTTTAACGGTTTTGATTTCAGTGGTTGGGGGCATGCGTACAAGTGGCTACAAATGTCTTTTTAGACACAATAAGCCCTTTCCCAAGATGCACCGCAATCTTTCATGGGTAGATGTCACTTATGGGGGCTAGTAGTGTTACTGTAAATAGTAATTACAATCTAAAATGAACTCTTGTTGTAAAAAAAATAACGAAGTTGTCCTTTAACTTTTAAGCCATCGCTTTGTTTTAAAGTGTCAACATAATTTCAAAAGTCTTCTTATTTTTATTTTTTTAAATTAATCTGCTCTAATTTTGGTTTTGGACATCATCAAAGTGTACTTTGCAAGCCAAACCCCACAATCAATCCTCCAGTTCTAGGCAACACAGGGGGTGGGGGGACTTATTTCTTATTTCCACTCAACTCCAAGGTATATTAATAACATAGTTCATTGTTTCTCAAACTTTCAAATTTCAAGGTCTCCACCTTAACTCTGACAGTGTACAAATTTGGTTCCAGTTGTACACTGCCAGAGTTACAGACCTGTATGTGTCAATTTAGTGCCCCCCTAAAGGAACCCACAGAGTCCCTGGAATCCACTTTGAGAAGCACTGACATAGTTCAATGTTGAAAATGAGTGGTATTCCCCTTTAACTTTCTTTGGGTGTTTCCCAGGTGATAATGGTCTGAATCCGGTGTGGAGGGCTCCTACCGCACCACCAGTGACCTTCCCAGTGTACGAACCAGAGCTGACTTTCCTACGCTTTGTCGTCAGCGAAGAGGATGTGTTCTCCGACTCCTCCTTCCTGGCTCAAGCCACGTTTCCTTTTAAAGGAATTCAGACTGGTAGAAAACATGCACACACACGCACGCACGCAGTGTACACACACACACACACACACACACACACACACACACACACACACACACACACACACACACACACACACACACACACACACACACACACACACACACACACACACACACACACACACACACACACACAACACACACACACACACACACACACACACACACACACACACACACACACACACAATCTCTATTTACTGTTGATGTTACAAATGTAATGCATACACCTCTGTGCAGTATGTGCATGCAACATGCCTGCGTACAGGTGTGTGCAGTGGTAGAGCTTGTTTAACGCTTTGTTTTGACTCATATAGTGTTTTTACAGGCTATCGTTCAGTACCGCTGAAGACTGGCTACAGTGAAAACTTGGAGCTTGCCTCTCTCTTGGTCTACATCAGTATAAAGCAAGAGCAGGCGGGAAACAAGTACGTTCTTTAATAGCACATTGTAGATCAGGGTCCCCCAATAGGCGGCCCGCGGGCCATTTGCGGCCCGTGGGGGCCTACTGTCTGGCCCCCACCAACCCCAGTAATAATGGTGGTATAAGAGCAGCAACAACACTAGTATATTGTCATTGTCGGGTGGAAACCTCTGTCTCCAAATGTGTACGTTCTTTCGCAAAGTAAAGCCCTGCTTCATCATTCAAGGCCGTCTCACAAAAGTAGTGAAAACAGCCGATCTACAAGCACACAACGCCTCGCACCGCGAGGCGTTGTGTGTCGACCGAAACGGTTTTGGACATACAAGATTTTCACCCGACAACGACGATATCTGAACTGTCGCTGGAGTAGCAGGAACGCCACCGTCCCCTGCAATGTTGTGGCCCTCGGCTTGGTACCCTAGACATGATTCGGCCCTTGGGAAAAACTAATTGGGGAACCCTGTTGTAGATCGTCTGTGCAGAAAACCTGAAACGTCTTCTTCCATTGCATTTGTGTTTGTGTCCTTGCTTATTGTAAATCTCAATGCCTAAAACTGTAAATTGCATATCAGCAACAACAGATGACATTTCCATCCCACTGTTATTCAACATAAATATGTGCTGTTTCCTCTTGTGTTTTAGAAATGAAGAGAAGTAAATTCTATCCGTGAGAACATCGCCTACCCATATCCAGGTCCATCTGAGGAACCTCTTAACCTGCATAAGGGCGCGGCCACACCGAAGTTTAATTCTACCAATTAAAACCCTTTTAGGCCTAGAATTATTGAATGCTTTAACCAGTGAAAAATTGCAGATATACAAGCTCACTGCGCGGCACTCGGTGCCACGCTGTGAGCTTGTATATCTGCTATTTTTGAAAAAGTCGTGAAAATGTGTGCAAATCTTTGAATATATGTATTTTCAAAGCGAACGTTTGTAACTCACATTTTGCGTCTGGGGGGTCCCTGGAACTCGATATTTTGAGATGGGGGTCCGTGGCCAAATAAATATCATTTTGGGGGTCCTTCACATGAAAAAGTTTGAGAACCACTGACATAGTAGTCTCTCAAGAACAGACTAACTGAGCTCCATTTAAGTGAAAAGGACCTTTTCTTTGACGATGGCTGGCCAGATTGCTGACATATAGAAACATAGGTTTTTCAAAAATCAGAACGATTCAAAAGACACTTATAGAATCGGGTCAAAATTCTAATTTTCAAGATTTTTCAAAAATAGCAGATCTACAAGCTCGCAGTGAGCTTGTATATCTGCTATTTTTCAACAGTTAAAGCATAAAATAATGATACTCAATAATGTGTACCCGTTCTGAATGGGTTAAGGGTGGATTCTGACAATGCTTTTCAATGGGAACGGAGTGGTTTGTTGCCATTTTCTTCGGATTTCTGCCAAAAAAAAAAAAAAAAACGCTTTTTTCCCATTGAAAAGCATTAGCAGAATCTGTGCCCAAAGGGTGATAATGCTATTGTCACTGTATTGCTCGTCTTCATTCAGAAAACCTTGCTGCAAGAATGTTGTTGTTTTGTTTAATTCTTGAGTGTGTAAGAAGTTACTTTTATGCTCTCAGGATCATGCTGTGCTTAGCCTCTCTCTCTGAGCACATTTAAGCAATATTACACGAGAGGGTGTGCATTATCGCGGTTATTTGGCCCGACAGTCTTGCTGCAGGAACGAGCCGCAGGCGAGTTCCGTAGGCAGGACTGAAGGGCGTAGGCAGGACTGAAGGGACAAATAACAGCGATAAGGCAGAACCTCGAGTGTAATATTGTAATTATAGGCCTACAACTGTTGCCCTTAGAAAAAACACGTCAACTTCATTTCATTGTAATTAAGTTAGAATTTGTAATTTTTTAATGCCTCATTTAGCTACTATGTCCCTGAACGTCACATGAAAACCGATAGCAGCCTAGCATAGTGTGGGGAGAGAGGAGCGTTTGCTGTCTTTCGTGACCAACGCAGCTGATTTCTTTATTTGATGAGACCGTGCAGTAGTGCTCATTACCTGCACAGTTGGAGAGCCTGTTTTCCATTGAGAGCCCGACTACTTGTATAATGTAAAGTAAGCCACTGTCACACCACACACTGCGTCAATAGGCTCTATGCATATACGCCATTTTGTTCTACTTCCGGGTGTCTTTCGACTTCCTTCACAGGTGTTACTGATGATACTAATGAAGGCTCTGTTCCATTCTGGTCAAACAGTCAGGGTGCTGATGTGGTGCATGTTGGCTCACTGGAAACACTCTGCTACACCAGTGGGTCTCAAAGTGTTCTTGAGTGGGTTCCAAATGTCCCCATACAGGTGTGTAACTCTGAGAGTACAAATGAAAGCAAATGGACCCACAAGGGTCCATTTCATTACATTTGTTGATTCCATTTGTAAAGAGTTATGGGAGTCCTTGAAATTAAAGAACCACTGTGCAATAAATCAAACAGAGCCTTAATTAGTATCATCAGTAACACCTGTGAAGGAAGTCGAAAGACACCCGGAAGTAGAACAAAATGGCGTATATGCATAGAGCCTATTGAATTCAGTTTTGTTTAAAACAAAACTGTTATAAGTGGACAGGGAGTTCGAGACAGAAGGATAAATGAATTAAATAATGAAAATGAAATGGCCAGCACACAACGAATGTCCTTTTCACATGGTTTATTTACATGTCACGGACAGGAACAATGGACACGTTTCGGCCCACTGATCTTCCTTGGCGTTGTGACAATTCATTCACTCAAACCTTTATTTATTCTCGAAAAACATTGAGGTTGCCCTCATTTACAGTGTCGTCGAGATACATCAATAAATACATAAATATTCAAAAATATGTACAAACAACACGTTTAGAAACAGTTGCAGACACTTGTGGGTAGATCTACAATCAAAGATTTAAAATGACTATGTTATGGGGGAACATATCTTGAAATTAAATTGTAGCTCGATCATTCCAAGTGGTTGGGGGCATTAAAGCAAAGGGCTGTCTGCCCTTGTTCAGTGTTTGCTTTGGGAGCGTGTTCTATATGTCACAGGATTCCAATCCAGCAGTGATTTAAGATACAATGGTAAAGCCCCATCAATTGCCTTAAAAATAAACAGGTACCAATGTTTGTTTCGCCTGTCGGCCAAAGAAGGCCAACCCACTCTATCATACAGGATGCAGTGATGAGTCCTTTAATGTTCACCAGATATAAAACACAGACAGAATGGTAAACTGTATCAAGGGGCTTGAGGACAGAAGGAGCAGCCTTTCCATAGATTACATCTCCATAGTCCAACACAGAAAGAAAACTCCTTCAATAACCCTTTTCCTACATGCCGTTGGAAAACTGTCTCTAAGTTTACATAAGATTATCAGGATTATACAAGATAACAGGAATTATATAAATAGTATGTGTTGCAATCAAGTAGGCTGTCATCACCTTGAAAGCTAACAATGACTAATCCTTTAGGGTACTAGGAAAGGACATACCATGCTGCAATAAAAAGATTACAACATTTTAAGATCACACAGTGCCAACTCTATATACAGTACATGAGGCTGGCCATTAAGGGCCTAAGGTGCCTGAAAGGTTAGTAACCCAACAGACCAATGACTCGTGAGATTCAACAATACATACCAAATACAATCTTTAAATAAATTACATTTCAATATTCCCAAAAAGTATAAAACATGAAAGAAATTGGCCAACTATCAGTGTGTAGGCCTACAACACATTTGGCACTGATCAGTCCAGTGGTGTGCGAGAATAGCATACAGACATAAGGACCTGTCTCAGTTTGCAATTATTATCTGTCCAATATTTCATATTCCATCCTAATTGTCAAACATTGGCTTTGAAGTTTGAAGGATTGGTCATAGCATTGGGCATGGTTTACTTGTGCCACTAAAAAGATTGTCCATTCATTTTTCCCATAGACTTTTACAAAAATATTAATTAATATATTATATATTATTATTATGTAATAAATACCCTTTGTTTAGCGGTTGTACATTTTATTTCTTTTCACAGAATCAAGTATTTCATGGTCATGATTCACCAGGATCCTGGATGGCTTGATCTTCTCGATAATTAGTGGCCAAGGCCACGAAGTGGCAATGCCTTGGCCACTCATTGTTATTGGACTTCATCACTATTATTATTATTATTCCGCCACTTTTTCTCTAGCGGCTAGACCGTGCAGTCGCTTTTTACGAAACTCGGCAGTATGGCAGAGGACTATGCCAAACGGCTAAAACGCGAAGCTCGCAACAATCGGCCAAAGGGTGGCGCTGTAGGAAGCCTTTGAAAAATGCCAACTTTGAACAGGTGTAGCTCATGCCCTGTTTCAGGTACAGCAATGAAACCTGTATACACTTGTGCGTCTCCTCATGCCGAACAACTTTTACGCTCTGACTTTTGACCTCTGACCTTTACTTCTCCCACAATTTTGAATTATATGAAAAACAGTAAAAATGTATCTCCTCCTGGGATTTTCGCGTAATGTGCGCGAAACTTTTTTTACATGAACTTTGGACCAATACGGTCTGAAAAGTTAGGCGGATTTTCTTTAAAGCGAAACATTATTTTTTAATAATTCACTCAATGTTGCAGTTTTATGCAAATTATTCTTCTGCCTCTAAATCATACATGCAAAGTCACACGTTCATGGCATTTGGCAAATATGTAGAGGGTTAGTCCAAATATCACTGAAAGCAATCTTACTCCAATTGGCCAAAGGGGGGCGCTATACGAAGCGTTTGAAAACTCAAACTTTAAAGGGGCATAAGTCATGCCTCGTTTTGTTTGAAGACATGCAACTTGCTTACACGCGTGCCTTGACTCAAGCGGAAGACATCTGTGTCTTTGTTAAGTAAGCTCCGCCCTTAGATTTTCCGCCAATTTGAGCAGTTTGTAAAACACTTAAACCCGCTTTTATTCCGGAACTTTTGCGTCACGTGCACAGAACTTTTTTTACATGAACTTTGGACCAATATCTAAAGATCTGTCAGATCGTTTTTTTTTTTTTAATTGAAACATGCTTTATTAATAATTCAATCAACATTGCAAGTTTTATGCAAATTATTCTTCTGCCTCTAAAACATACATGCAAAGTAAAATGTTCATGATGAACTACCGTAGAGGGTAAGTCCAAATATCACTGAAACCAAAAAGAATCATATTTGAACTGGGGACCCCCCACCCTGACGTGAGTAGGGTTTTCCCATGATCTGGGCCTTAGGCTAGATGCAGAATAGAGCTGGGACGTTCGCGAACGAATCGAATCTTTTGAACGGCTCTTTGAAGTGAACGTTGGGATCCGGTTCGCGCAGTAGAGAGCCGTTCATTTGGGGGGAGACCCCCTCCCCCCAATTCAACATCTCCTTGCTACTCCACTGAGTACTGACTGAGTACAGTGAGTGAGTGAGAGAGAGAGAGAGAACAAGTGGAGGAGCGAGTTCATTGTTGCCTGCTTGTTTTTTTTTTTGGTGTTTTATGAATAACAAAAGTCAAGGTAGCTTAATTTACACACACATTTTATGAAAAGGGTAAATACTAAATTGTGATCTCAACTGTCAGCAGAGGAATGTGGTGCCACCTTGTGGATTCATGTTTAAACAAATTCTTCTTAAAAATATATAAATATACAAGGAGACAAATGAGCCAGTCTTTTGAACGGCTCTTTTCAGTGAGCCAGATCGATGGTACTGTCTCACTTCAAAGAGCCATAAATCCCACCTCTAATGCAGAATGGTTAGGCACAGGTGTGTGTGTGTGTGTGTGTGTGTGTGTGTGTGTGTGTGTGTGTGTGTGTGTGTGTGTGTGTGTGTGTGTGTGTGTGTGTGTGTGTGTGTGTGTGTGTGTGTGTGTGGGTGTGCGTGCGTGCGTGCGTGCGTGCGTGCGTGCGTGCATGTGAACTGAATCTAACTGATGGCTTAGTTTGGTTTTCAGAAAAACTACATTTCCCAGAATGCAGCAGCTAAGATGGCTGCTTGTTGCAATCAGTTTGATTTGTCAGCACCTGGCCGCAACACAGCTTCTCCGAGTCAGGCAATCCAAATGTTTTTGCTCTTAACCTCTTGAACCCCATTGCCCCCGCCGGCGGGGGCAAAAGGTGTTGACCTCTGAACAGCTGTCAAAAATGTCAATAAATCAATAGAGACCAAATCAAACTACAATTTCTTTGTTGATTATTGTTACAGTGGTCCTACAGCATAGTAATCAGCTGCCATTGTACTTTTCATCCATACATTACTCATATTACAGTATTATTACTACTTATTGTTACTCGTTTTTATCATTTTTCACCCTATACTTTAACATTACTAATATTACAGCACTACTCTCACTAAAACATCTGTAGAGTTTACATAGTTTGGAATATATTCATACAATTTTGCCTATCAATTGATGACACCTTGGTGAACAATTTCTCTATTCACTATATATGTTTTCAATGAGGTCTTGAGGCTCATTCACTATTCAGAAGGCAAAATTTCCATAGGCGGAGGTCTTTTTCAATCATCTTTTCCTAGCTAAATGATCACAGCAGGACAATCTGGTAAGAGAAATGTGATGTTTTACACTGCATTTGTGAATTTTCAGGGGTTAGCTGACATTTGGGGGGTCAAGAGTAGCCACAATCATTGTAGTTTTGTGTCCACAACTGTTCCAATTTGGGCATACATTTTAGGCGGATTTTTCCCCTGGACCCCCCTGGGGCTTAACCACCGAGCTCTGCTTCACTGTGTAGCTGGCTCTCGAAGGGACTCTTCCATCGAGCAGTAAGCAAAACTCCACTATGTTCTCCTCTGTCGCACATTTGCTCTGTATTTTGCCACATTGCTAATGGTGGTTCTATCTGTTCCCATTGTAGGCAAATTAGGAGCTGCATCTGAGTCTTGGAAGAGAAATGGCATGTGTTAATGGAAGCAACGGCATACTGTGAAACATATGTTTCGAATGTAACCCCTGTTTGTTAAGTTCTGGAAAGAAGCATATTTTGAGTTAAAAGCCCCGGTTTTGGGAAGAACTTTATTTCATGTTTTAGGGGAACGCCCCATTGAATAAAACAACGCTTATTGCGTTTTCACCTTGAGAACTGTTTCCGTGTGCTGGTTTGGGTTCAGACTTCACAATACTTAATGTTTAAAAACTTTATTTGAAGACGTTTACTACTTGAATTATTTAAAAACATTGTGATTTAAAAGACATGCCTGAAAATGGCTAGGTTGTTAACCCTCTGTTTTGAAGGTTTACAACCTGATGACCAACTCTTCAACAAAGACAACTAGGGATGTCCCGATACCACTTTTTTGCTGACCGAGTACGAGTACAAGTACTTCATGTTGAGTACTCGCCGATACCGAGTACCGATACGAGTACAATTAATAATACAAAATGTATTTAAATTACGCTTTTTTTCCCTTTTTTTTTTTCAACACGTGTTCCCAGGGGCGTCAATTGGGTATGGCAATACCCTGGGTCCAGGGGGGAAGATAAAAAGTTAGTTCTGAATATGAATCCATGAATGTCTCTTTGTCTATCTGTGCGGGTTATGTTGGTAAATTACAGTAAATAAATGCAAACTTAACAAAATGGTCACTTTAACAAGGTATTATAATTATATTTAAGGTATATATAATGATATATTATAATGTACTTCTTCTTAAAATAAATGTATCATGCCTGTTGCTAAGGTATGGCAACATGACTGGTGTCACCAGTCATGTTGCCATACCTTAGCTTTTTCTGAACTGACGCCACTGCGTGTTCCTCCATCCACACACAGTGCAGGTCCGTCCATGCTAATAGGCTAGCTCCGGTGGAATAGGTCTTTTAAACTCTATAAAGGTAACTAGAAATGCTATCCTTAGATGGACAACAAGTGTTGTCCATATCTACGACTCCTATGGACTTTATTTGGAAATATCGTTTGTTGTTGTTTTATGGAGCGACGTTCAGCAACGTGAGACGTGAGTTACGCACGCACGCACGCACGCACGCACGCACGCACGCACGCACGCACACACACACACACACACAGAGAAAGGGTAGGCGGCCGCAGAACCCCCTCTTGATATTTTATTAGTGCATTGTTTGCACTCTGCTTTGGTGTTGTCATCCTCACAAAGAAGTGCACTCATTGCCAAGGGTGTCGCACCAAATTCTGGGCCCTGGATTCACTGCTGGCCCCCCATGAATGTTCTTCATGGGGTATTTAAAAAATAGCAGATCTGCAAGCTTGCAGTGCGGCACTGTGAGCTTGCATATCTGTTATTTTTCAATAGCAAAAGTATAAAATAATTAAGGCCCTGGCTTCCACCTTGAGCCCTAGTAACTCAGTCCCACTTTTCTCCCCCTTGTGACGCCCCTGCTCGGTATCGGCCGCTGCCGTGAGAAGTATCTGGCGAGTACGAGTACAGCAAAATAGGGTTGTATCGGGGCGAGTACCGATACCGCGAGTACCGATACCGCATCCCTAAAGACAACTAATGAAAAAGTTGGAAAATAAAGATATTGAGTTAAAACCTTGAGGAGTTCTTTGGAACTATTTTATGTCTGTTGCATATAGTCTTTTGCATAGATGTTGTGTAGAGGTCAATTTGTGCTTTTACCAATAACTATGCCGATTAGTGTAAAATCGGCAGAGTCTCTGTCATTTATAGCGCCACCAGAAGGCCGAAAACGCATTCTTCAATATTACTCCTTCAGATTTTATCCGATAATCACACAAATGGGCACACAGTATCTCTACAGTGATGTAATCATGACGGATTTGTCCAATATCATATTCTATCTAATTGGATAACGTTGAATTCCAAGGTTTGCAGGATTGCTCCTTTTTGAACAAAATGTCTCAAACGCAGCCTGCTATTTGTGTGAGATTCTGCACGCACATTCCCACTAGGCCAAGGAACAGATGCCACCCTTCTCACATTGGCCTGTTATAGCGCCACCAGCGGGTCAATTTTTGCAAAACCCATTTTTGGAACAAAATGCCTCAAATCCCGCATGCAGCGTCCGATTGCCGTGAAAGGCCAAAGAACACGTGGTACCCTGTTCACTTTGGCCTATTATAGAGTCACCACTAGGCCAAAAAGAAAAACACCTGACCTGCCGGAGACCTGTTCGGAAGAACACTGCTTCTAGTTTTTCTTTGATTTCTTCTTTGCTTTCCCTTGATGCCTTTTTGCTTTCCTGCTATTTATGCCTTGGCCACTTTATCGCTGCTTGCAGCTATATTTGATATTATTGTTGTAAAAGTCTATGGGAAAAAATGAATTCATTTTTTTGTGGCACCAGTAAACCACACCCACTGCTATGCCCTATAATGATGGCCATTTGCCTGCTGTGTTTTCTTTATACATTGTTTTTTAATAAACTGAGACAATAAAGTAGCCTATATGCTTGTGGTAACCTTTGTGTTGCATTGTTATCTTTTAA